>NC_134265.1:203485155-203736986 GCF_031893055.1 Leptodactylus fuscus
GTATAATTGACATGCTACAATTTCCAAAATTGCAATGGTTTTGGAAATTTCAGTGTGTCCGCTGCACATAGTTTACCACAGTGTGGGAATGGGATTCGCTAGAATCCCATCCACCTTGCAGTGACTGTAAAATGCTGTGTTTTTTTTCTGCAGCCTTTCTGTCACGGGCAAATTGCGACATTTACACCACTTGGGGCCCGGCCTTAAAGTGGCAAGTCCAGGTGCAACCTGGCAATTAGTGGTAAAATGTGGACTGTACCCCTGGCCGCTAACATGCTTGCTCAATAGCATTCAGAGGATCTGTCACACTTGCAGGCTCTATTGCTGCAGTTTTTGAAGCCAAAACCAGGAGAGTAACACTTTCCTACTATAGATTCTCTACTTTTATGTCCACACTTGTCTGTAACTGTGACAGCATCCTTAGGCTAATTGCACACAACCATGTACTGGCCGCTGGCCATGATGGTACCGCACAGTTGGTGCACAGGCATCACACGGATGTCATCTATGTGCTGCTCATGCACCGAACGTGCTTCTGCGGCTCCGTTCAACGAATATAGGCCACAGCAGGCTTCAACAGACTGATACTGCTGGGTTTTTTTTTTCCATGGACATTAGGTCTGTGTTGTATGAATAGGGTCTATGGTGTTTTCAGGATTTGGTGGAAAATGGCACCAACAGAGATCTAAATCACTGAGCTCAAAATGAATCCACCTGAAACCATTTTCATTTTTACTAGCTGAACTGTATACTGCGGTTTCCCGAACTACAGTTTTCTGGCTAATCCCATCCCCACACATTGCAGAAAAATTATCTGTAGTGGAAAAGATGAGTTTTTAAAAATCAAAGCATGTCAATTATACATGTTGAAATGCTAAGGACTTGCTGAGAAAAATGCCATGCAAAAAAATGGTGCATTTTCGCTGTATTTTTTTCCAAAGGTTTTTTTTGTTGCTACGTGGGGGCTTAGCCTTAGAATGATTTTGATGACTGTGTTTGATATGTGAAATACACACCATATGTCAGCCATATTTTCCAGACTGACTATGTGATTACTTGCAGTGTATTGCATTCATGAGTAGTACAAATGTTAAAAAAAGGAATTAAATGGACTCCACATACTATTGATTTTACCAGCGGCGTAACTACCGCGGTAGCAGTGGTAGCAGCTGTCACATGGCCCAGGACATTAGGGGGCCCGACGACAGCCGCTACCGCTGTGTTTCTTTATTTATATAGGCCGTTACCAGCTGGAGTTGCTCCAGCCGTTAGTGGGCTCCATTTACTTATCTCTCCTGGCTCCTGGCAGTCTTTGGGCCTATTAGTGTGACGTCCCTGACGTTAATCCGCTATCTCTCTGCTAACTCTCTGCTTGACCCCTTACAATCTGGTTTCCGCGCTCTGCACTCTATTGAAACGGCTCTCACAAAAGTGTCCAATGATCTCCTAATGGCTAAATACAATGGTGACTTCTCTCTTCTTATTCTTCTGGACCTCTCTGCAGCTTTTGACACGGTTGACCATCAACTCCCCCTCACTATGCTCCACTCAGTCGGCATCAAGGACAGTGCACTATCCTGGTTCTCCTCTTATCTCTCAGACCGCACTTTCAGCGTATCATTTGCAGGCTCTGTTTCTTCCCCTCTTTCCCTTGCTGTTGGGGTTCCTCAGGGCCTAGGCCCCCTGCTCTTTTCTTTCTGCACAGCCCCCATTGGACAAACCATCGCCAGATTTGGCTTCAGGTACCATCTTTATGCTGATGACACCCAATTATACACATCTTCCCGTGACATCACCCCTGCACTCATACAGAACACCAGTGACTGTCTTTCTGCTGTCTCTAATATCATGTCCTTGCTCTATCTGAAACTAAATCTCTCTCTAAGACTGAACTACTACTGTTTCCACCATCTAATAGATCTGTCCCTGATATATCCATTGTAGTCTCAGGCCTTACTATAACTCCTAGTCAGCATGCCCGCTGCCTCGGGGTCATGTTTGATGCAGACCTTTCCTTCACCCCTGATATTGAATCACTCGCATGCTCATGTCACCTCCACCTCAAAAACATCTCCAGAATACGCCCTTTCCTTACCAGAGATACATTAAAGACACTTATTGTCTCTGATTCATTCTCGCCTTGACTACTGTAACTCCTTACTAATCGGCCTTCCCCTTACTAAACTCTCCCCTCTACAATCTATTCTGAATGCAGCGGCCAGGCTCATCTATCAGTCTAGACCAGGGGTGGGCAATTAATTTTCCCATGGGGCCCCATAAGAAATTGAAACTATTCTAGCGGGCCGCAGTAAATTTAGCCCCACCTACTTCTCCGTTGACCCCGCCCATTCCCAATCATCTTTCCATGTGCCCCCCCAAAGTATAATCCTCCTACAGTTACCCGTACATTATATGTCCCCACATTATAATATTCCCTTCCAACTGCCCCACAGTATTAAGTCCCTCTCCTGGTGCCCCAGATTAAACTGGGGGAAACTAGAGGAAACATGAAACTGGAGCAGCTGGAGGGGGACATTAAACAGTGGGGGTAGTTGAAGGGGGGCAATAAATTAATGACAGCTGGAGCGGAACATGAAGCTGGGGGCAACTAGAGGGGGACATTAAAATTGGACAGCTGGAAGCAGACATTAAACCGTAGGGGTAGCTGTAAGGTGACATTAAACTGGGGGCAACTAGAGGCAAACAGGTCCCCCTCCAGCTACCTCCACAGTTTAATGCCCCCTCGAGTTGTCCTCAGTTTAATGTCCCCCTAGTTTAAGTGCCCCCTTCATCTACTCCCAGTTTCATGTCCCCCCTCCATTTCTCCCTCAGTTTCATATCCCCCTTCATCTGCCCCATTTCATGTCCCCCTCCATCTCTCCTCCAGTTTCATGTGCCCCCCTCCATCTGCCCCCAGTTTCATGTCCCCCCCTCCATCTGCCACCTCTGCCCCAGTATAACATTCCCCTTCCATCTCTGCTCCTAGGTTACTGAGACAAACACACACACACAGACACACACACATACACACACAAACACACACACATTCTCCACCCTGCATCTCACATTCCCCTCTCAGTACCTTAAGACAGACACCACATGTCTCCATCTTCTTTCACTGTCCTTCTGGCACTAAGACACGCCTCCCTAGACGCACCTCCTTAGTCAAGCTATGCGGCCGGACTGACTCAGTCAGAGGGCCGGATATGGCCCGTGGGCCGTGCTTTGCCCAGGTCTGGTCTAGATGCTACAGCGACACCTCAGGTCTGTGCCAGTCGCTACATCGGATGCCTATTCATTATAGAATAAAATATAAAGTTATCACCCTCATCCACAAGGCTCTCCATAATGCTGCACCTCCCTACATTTCCTCCCTCATCTCTGTCTACTGCCCAACCCGTACTCTCCGTTCACTCAATGACCTAACACTTACATCCTCTATTATCAGAACCTCCCACGCTTGTATACAAGACTTCTCCCGAGTTGCACCACTTCTCTGGAATGCTCTACCCCGGACAATAGGATTAACTCCCAATTTCTACAGTTTCAAATGCAAACTAAAGACGCATCTTTTCAGACAAGCCTATCACAATTTCTAATGTAAACTCTTCCATACTATAATTAGAATCCCCAAAATTTAACCCTCCTCTGTCCCCGCTCCCACATTTCCCCACATGATATGATGCCATTTCAGGCTAACTTTATATGTCCAAGCTCCATTCTCATGTTAAAGGACACGACTAGCTCATAGAGTTTTATGTTTGTATAATGACAGTAACCTCTATTACAACATTGTCTGACCTCTGCATAAGCAATGCTGCCCCTGCTACCTCGTGTCACCCCTTCTACCTTATATATTGTAAGCTCTTGCAAGCAGGGCCCTCAGTCCCAGTGTGTGAAATGACTTTCTTTGTAATGTATCTTTCTGTCTGTATTTGAACCCTACAAACTGTACAGCGCTGTGGAATATGTTGGCGCTATATAAATAAAATTTATTATTTGTTATAATATTACTTTAACTTATGCATGGCGATAAAATGTTTGTCTTTTATTACATATTTTTGCCCTATTAATATAGAAGTTATCCATTTACCAGGTTATATGTGCCACTAGGAATACGTTCCTGATAAATGATCTGTCCTTTTCTGAAATGTGCCTCTTAGTAAAATCACTAGTATTAGTAACCTCTGCAACAAGAATGCCTTGTCCCTTGTAAGCCATCTCATGTTATTTTTTATTTTTTTGCAACAAAAACTTGGTAAAGAGCTTAAGTGAATAGGAATTTCTATTACTGTGTACTGGGAACACTTATCATATTTGTGTAACTGAAGTACAGTGTCAAGAGGTGCTACAGAAATATACTCTGTTCGCTGAGATGGTAAAAATGTGGAGTATGTTGAAAGTCAGTAAGTATGTCCTTAGAGTAGGAGTTCTGTAACCTCTAATCTGTAATACACTCCGGTATCCCATTATCTACCTCATTGTGCAGTAATCTTCCATGCAACAGGCTGGCGATTCTAGCTATGGGGGAAATCTCATGAATAATAAATAGTAGCTTTGATGTGCACTAAGTGTGATATACCGTATATACTCGAGTATAAGCCGACCCGAATATAAGCAGAGGCCCCTAATTTTACCAGAAAAAAACTGGGAAAACTTATTGACTCGAGTATAAGCCGAGGGGAGGGCGGAAGGAAATGCAGCAGCTACTGGAGAATTTCAAAAATTAATATGGTCGGAGTTTTTGGGTGTAGTAGTTGCTGGGTGCTGGGGAAGGGGAGGGAGTGTTTTGGTTGTCTGTCTGCCCCTTCCCTGAGCTTGAGGACTGTTTTTTCTTCCCCCACTTGGAATTCAGTCTGGCTGAATATAGGGTATCTGCACTGCTCCTATTAACCCCTTCCTGACGGAACAGGAGCACTGCAGATACCCTATATTCAGTAGACTGGGCACTTGGATACCTAATGTGTATGTGTTTCGCAGTAATTTTCTACTTTTGTATGTATTCCAGGGAAAGGGATGATTTACAACTTTTTTATTTTTTTTTATTTTTTTTTAAATCTTCTTTTTTTTTTTTGCATTATTTTATGGGAGATTTTACACATTGATATTGTGGCTGGTCATAGACCCCCCCCTCCAAAAAAAAAAAAAAAAAAAAATAATAATAATTTTTTTTTTTTTTTTTTTTTGCTGACTCGAGTATAAGCTGAGCGGGGCTTTTTCAGCACAAAACTGGGCTGAAAAATTCGGCATATACTCGAGTATATAATCAGAGTGTCACTTACCTATTAGTGATGGTATATGTGACCCCAGAACTGAGTGCAGGTATAACTACACTCAGGTACATAGTGTGTCGCCTTCTCAGTAATAAGAAATTGCCTGCAATTAATTAGTGTGTCATTTACTTATTAGTGACATCACCTGTGACCCCAGAACTGAGTGCTGTTATAACTACATCCAGTTACATAGTGTGTTATTAGTGATGGTATTTGTGACCCCAGAACTGAGTGCTGTTATAACTACATCCAGGTATATTGTGGGACAGATAGGTTAGTTTCAGTGGAAACTGCATCAGAAAAAACTGCACCTAGTCAAGTTTTCAAATTTTAGAGGTGAAACACAATTAACTTTTTATCTTTAAATTTCAAAATTTATCTAAAAATGACAACAAAACTGTATGTAGTATTTTCCAGTGCAATTTTATCTGAAACCAATTGCACTATGGGTATGTAGGGGAGGAGCAAGTTGCTTGGAATGGCTGAATAAGGCAGCACACACCGAGGCAAGGGCATGTTACTGAGTGCTCACGCACTTAGTGCAGGGGCCCCTCTCCTCTAACTTGCTTTGCAGCCAGAATTATGCTCAGATGCTGCTTCAGCGGAGGAGGAATGTTACTCTTTCACTATGTAGTCCATGTCTGGGTTGGCCTTTATCCTGGCTGGGTTGTGGAGTTGTGACAAGATTGACAGCACAAATACATATTATACCCATGATATACTGGATAGCTCCTATAATATGATCCTTCTTTTGTACAGAATTAAGATACTAATAGGGATCATTATGTAACCGCCAGTACAGATAACCAATGTGTTTTTAGTTTATATTTCCAAATTTATTCTGAAAATAATTGTCAAATCTTAACCATCACAACTAAAAGTGACCTTGTGAGTCAATAACCTGGTTGCGACGTGTTGTTTACTGACATCCACGAACACCTGCTATACATAGAGTGAAAGTAGGCTACAGTACATACAAGACACACACGCAGTTCTTCAAAGCAAATTTCCTGTGCGTGCATTATTACCCAGGAACTTTACAACACAACATGGCAAAATCATTATACTGTCCACTTTAACTCTTCGACGTTCAGTTCCAAGCACATCTGTTTCCGAGTAATGTGATTGGGGAGGTTGGGAATGATCAGACTTCTCAGAACATATTTCCTTCTTCCTAGATTTAGAAATGAGCTATCAATATCATAATCGAGGCTCATTAAGTTCTGTACTCTTTAAGCTTTCTCTGGATTTTCAGGCAGTTCTGCAGCAGATTTCCCCTAGGCTAAATTTGTGTTGTTTTTTTCATTCTGCTTTCCTAATTCATCTGTAATTCTTTGAAAACCATTTCCAACTTTGGGATAAATCTTGAAAGGATACCCGTCAGGACTGATTATGTCTTGATGAGCCCCCCTCCCTCTCGGTTGAGGAAATGCACAGAATATGTTTTTTCTCAAGGGTTGACTTGAATAATTAGATGGAAGTAAAACATTCCTTGGGTTTGTAAATTCCATGCACCTCTTTCATTTTGGTAAGTCAATAAAGTATTGTATTATGACCATAGCAACAGTTATGAGACCGGTGTTTTTTTACCTTGTGGTGAACTTAGGAAATCCTATTTCCAAAGTATAAATGTAATGATCAGCATTCTTTTAGTAAGAAAGGAGGTTTTATTGATGTGAGAAGAATAAAGAGAGAGAGAGGGCATAGCCCGCCGCACAAAGGGCATTTTTACATATGGTGAGATTCGTATAAAGGGATGATGCTATTAATGTATTTTTACTGTCTGGAAGTAAATAGACTGTATTCAAACATTGCAGCTTTGTAGCAATCTGGCTGCTATGGTACTTTACTGTAGTGACCAGATGTTACTTGGTAGTAAATGTATAGTAGCTAGGTGTACCATAAATTGTGGTATGCCCTGTTTATTTCTAGTGTTTTTGTGCAGCTTTTATCTTCCATTGACTTCAATGAGAACAAAATGTGGGGGGTCCTATCACAAGCCTCCGAACCCTGATCTCAAATAACTGATAATTCCAATGGAATATATAGAAACTCATGGGCCCAGGCAACTCTCTATTACTATCTATGTGATCTCGTAGAAGGGGGCATGGCTGCAAATGTTGCCAGAAATGTTTCTGAACCTTTTCAAACAAATATCGCCAGTGAGGAAAAGTGCCAATCTGAGCGGCCCCAAAGTGGCAATTACTTTTAAATGTTAAGATAAGGTTTCGTTTGGAGGCTCTCTCAGCAGTTATGTACTGGCCTCTACATGTAATATAATTGCCCCTCAGTGCCCCCACATGTAGCATAATGGTCCCCTCAGTGACCCCACACATAGTATAATAGCCTTGTCGGTGTATCATAATTTCCCTCACACTCAGTTGAATGTCCCTTTCAGTGCCCTACATGTAATATACAGTCCTATGGAAAAGTTTGGGCACCCCTATTAATCTTAATCATTTTTAGTTCTAAATATTTTGGTATTTGCAGCAGCCATTTCAGTTTGATATATCTAATAACTAATGGACACAGTAATATTTCAGGATTGAAATGAGGTTTATTGTACTAACAGAAAATGTGCAATATGCATTAAACCAAAATTTGACCGGTGCAAAAGTATGGGCACCTCAACAGAAAAGTGACATTAATATTTAGTAGATCCTCCTTTTGCAAACATAACAGCCTCTAGTCGCTTCCTTTAGCTTTTAATCAGTTCCTGGATCCTGGATGAAGGTATTTTGGACCATTCCTCTTTACAAAACAATTCAAGTTCAGTTAAGTTTGATGGTCGCCGAGCATGGACAGCCCGCTCTCAAATCATCCCACAGATGTTCAATGATATTCAGATCTGGGGACTGGGATGGCCATTCCAGAACATTGTAATTGTTCCTCTGCATGAATACCTGAGTCGATTTGGAGCGGTGTTTTGGATCAATGTCTTGCTGAAATATCCATCCCCGGCGTAACTTCAACTTCGTCACTGGTTCTTGAACATTATTCTCAAGAATCTGCTGATACTGAGTGGAATCCATGCGACTCTCAACTTTAACAAGATTCCCGGTGCTGGCATTGGCCACACAGCCCCAAATGACTGTTGCAAACACCAAAATATTTAGAACTAAAAATGATTAAGATTAATAGGGGTGCCCAAACTTTTTCATAGGACTGTAATAGTCCTCACAGTGCCTCTTATGCAATATAAGGGCACCACAGTGCCCCATGTGTAATATAATGGTCTCCACAGTATCCCACATGTAACTTAATGACACCCAGATTGCTGCCACAACTAGAAATATTTAAGGAACCAGTGGTGATCTGCTTTCAGCACTTGCCACTCTGCTCCAGGACCTGCTGTGATGTCAGTACTTGGCACCCAGAGCAGAGAGGAAGTGAGGAACAGAGAGATGAGTTGAATCCAGCTCACCACTACCCGAGGCACCTGTAACAGCAATGAGTGCCTCCATGAGTACAGATGGAAATACTCATTTTACTTCTAAAGTATGGTTGGTGTCCCCAGACATCCGTCCTGGGTGGGGAGGAGGGGTCAGCTAACTAGGAAGCTTATTGTAAGTGCTATAATGACATCAATACTGATAAGTATTTCTCTTTAATATCCTAGATGATCCTCAGGAGTGTAACTAGTCAAGACCAGATCCCATAGCAAGCTTTTGACTGGTGCCCTCTTCCCTATACAGTATAATACCACCTTTACTGACCTGCTATACCACATAATGCCCCCTGTACTGACACCTCACATGATATGTTGCACCTTTATTGGCCCCCACATGCACTTTTCTGACCCTTAGTGTATACTGCCACCTTTATTGTCCCCCATACAGTATATTGCCTCCTTTACTGGTATCCAAACAGTATACTGCCTACTTTACTGGCCCCTGCACAATATATTACCCCCCCCCCCCATTCTGGCCCCAGACAATATACTGCCAAGTTTACTTACTTAAGTAAAGTTTAATGTTCCTTTTTCTATTCTATGTATAGTTCAAGATGTTATAGTTATGTTGATACCAAATATGTGTATGTTGTTTTTCGCACTAGTGCTGTCTCTCCATTGTACGGGACTGTCAGAGGACCAGAACAATAAAGAGGTAGACTGCTAAAACAGCAGTTACACATGGAGCCCAGCAACCCCATTAACCATTAACCTTAAACTGAAACCAGCAGAAAAAAAGTCCTCTGTGCAGGACTATTTCCTCTGCCGAATTTCTGCGGACACTATGGCAATGTCTCCAACAGAGGTTCCGGCACAGATGTGACCGTAGCCTGAATTGGAAGTGCTCGTCTGTACGGCTCGGAATGAGCAGAGCTAGCCGTACACGTGAGCACTTCTCATTCACTTCAATGGGAGCGCTTGTAGTGAAAAAAGCAGCCCATTCATTTCTATGGAGAGCGCTCGTATGCCGGCTCCCATAGAAATGAATTGGAACTGCTTTATATGCTCTGATTCTGAACATGTTTTAACGTTCAGAATCAGGCAGCGTATCAGTAGTGTGAATGCAACCTAACATTGGTGGTACCTATGGGGTTAAATTAGGCAAAAATGTTTAAAATTAATATTAGTAAACCAAATGCTGTCTTCATTTTTGAGTCTTCTAATATATAGTTATATTATGCCAAATGAGTTGTTATAGTGAACTTGGCCATCAGATAGATAATTATTTATATGTAAACTCCCTTCATCCCTTTCTTTGAAGTTCACCAATGAAATCTAAAAATGACTGTGAATTTTTACTAGCTCATATAATATGAAAATAACCGTATTTGAAGACCATAAAGTTCGACAAAAATCAGCTTCATATGTTTTTCAAGGAATGGTGTTTTTGAACACATTTACCAAATTATCTACAGTCTCATGTATGTACAAAAGTTCAGCACAGTTGTTTTTATACTTCTAAGACATACGCATATACATGTGCATATACTATACATATTAATATGCTGCATCCTTTTCCAAATACACTCACCGGCCACTTTATTAGGTACACCTGTCCAACTGCTCGTTAACACTTAATTTCTAATCAGCCAATCACATGGCGGCAACTCAGTGCATTTAGGCATGTAGACATGGTCAAGACAATCTCCTGCAGTTCAAACCGAGCATCAGTATGGGGAAGAAAGGCGATTTGAGTGCCTTTGAACATGGCATGGTTGTTGGTGCCAGAAGGGCTGGTCTGAGTATTTCAGAAACTGCTGATCTACTGGGATTTTCACGCACAACCATCTCTAGGGTTTACAGAGAATGGTCCGAAAAAGAAAAAACATCCAGTGAGCGGCAGTTCTGTGGGCGGAAATGCGTTGTTGATGCCAGAGGTCAGAGGAGAATGGCCAGACTGGTTCGAGCTGATAGAAAGGCAACGGTGACTCAAATAGCCACCCGTTACAACCAAGGTAGCCAGAAGAGCATCTCTGAATGCACAGTACGTCGAACTTTGAGGCAGATGGGCTACAGCAGCAGAAGACCACACCGGGTGCCACTCCTTTCAGCTAAGAACAGGAAACTGAGGCTACAATTTGCACATGCTCATCGAAATTGGACAATTGAAGATTGGAAAAACGTTGCCTGGTCTGATGAGTCTCGATTTCTGCTGCGACATTCGGATGGTAGGGTCAGAATTTGGCGTCAACAACATGAAAGCATGGATCCATCCTGCCTTGTATCAACGGTTCAGGCTGGTGGTGGTGGTGTCATGGTGTGGGGAATATTTTCTTGGCACTCTTTGGGCCCCTTGGTACCAATTGAGCATCGTTGCAACGCCAAAGCCTACCTGAGTATTGTTGCTGACCATGTCCATCCCTTTATGACCACAATGTACCCAACATCTGATGGCTACTTTCAGCAGGATAATGCGCCATGTCATAAAGCTGGAATCATCTCAGACTGGTTTCTTGAACATGACAATGAGTTCACTGTACTCCAATGGCCTCCACAGTCACCAGATCTCAATCCAATAGAGCATCTTTGGGATGTGGTGGAATGGGAGATTCACATCATGGATGTGCAGCCGACAAATCTGCGGCAACTGTGTGATGCCATCATGTCAATATGGACCAAAATCTCTGAGGAATGCTTCCAGCACCTTGTTGAATCTATGCCACGAAGAATTGAGGCAGTTCTGAAGGCAAAAGGGGGTCCAACCCGTTACTAGCATGGTGTACCTAATAAAGTGGCCGGTGAGTGTATAACATACATGCCATGTGGGTACATGCCATGGTTAGAGCTACTGACCCCTACTTTACAGTATGGAAGCGCTCATTGTAAAGTGAGGATGACGTCTACATTCAGAGGAGGTATACAGCAGAGATAAGTAATAGATGCAGCTTACCAGTCACTCCTTAATTATATATTATATGTAGGGTCATTTTTATATGTTTGTAGACCGGGTATTTTCGTATATGAGGATATATCATTTTTTTAATGCTTTTTTTTTTTTTTTTTTCTTTTTATTTCAAATTAAAGAAACTGGAGGTGATTAGAATTATACATTTTTTTATATCTTTAAAAACTTTTTTTTCAATTATTTTATTAGGGGGCTTGAACCTTCAATCTGTTGAATACATCCTATTAATATTATAAATGTGAAAGTTTGTGAGTTTATGGGTTTGTGGGTTTGTGTGTTTGGATGTTTGCATGTTCGGATGTTTGTTCCTCAATCACGGAAAAAACGCTCGACCGATTCGGCTGAAATTTTCCACAAACATAGTTAATACACCCGATTAAACAATAGGCTACTTTTCGTCACAATAGCGCACATACGTTTGTGCCAGGACCCCCACAAAACCCAAACTCACATCACCATCTCTGCAATCTCACACACTTTGGACCATAGCAAGCCACAAAATTCATATTGCCCTCTACAGCCTCGCCCCTAACCCCACACAATCTCATATACATATACTTTACCACTTTCACCCTCACCTTAACGATACTCCAGGAGGCTCTCTTTAACGCTCCGGAGCAGCCATGTTTGCCGACCCCCACCGCTCTGACAATCCGCGACACCCCCCACCCATGAAAAATATATACGCAAAAAAGTAACCACTGAAACTCACCATATATTCACCATAATCCCCAAGGGTGCACGACCTAGAAGCTTCTGGACTCACGAAGCAAGACTTCAATAGTAAGATGCAAACAGGAAAGTAGGTCCGCAGTCCTTTTCGGATATGTTTAAAATTTAACTTTTAATCCATAGTTTAAAAAGTACAGATTTCCAGATAGAAGTCAAAAAATAAAGTTCCAAAGTGAAGAAAAAGTTAGGAAAATACACACATAGTGATTAAAAAGTATGGAACGCCGACGCGTTTCGAGGTAGAACTACCTCTTACTCATGGCAGGTAGTTCGGTAAACGCTGTAGCGGGAAAAATGGTCAAAAGTACCAAACCGCTGTTTTTTCACTGTTTTGATTCTGATATAAATTTGAATAAAAAGTGATCAAAGCAATAACATTTCCCGAAAATGGTAGAACTACAAAGTACACCCGGTCACGCAAAAAAAGACGCCCTATACATCCCCGTACATGGACGTATAAAAAAGTTACGGCTGTCGGAATATGGCGACTTTTTAAAAAAAATTTTTTAAACAGTTTTGGATTTTTTTTAAGGGGTCAAAATGTAAATAAAACCATATAAATTTGGTATCCCCAGAATCGTAAGGAAACACAGAATACAGGGGACATGTCATTTTGGTTGCACAGTGAACGCCGTAAAACCAAAGCCCGTAAGAAAGTCGCAGAAATGCATTTTTTCTTCAAATCCACCCCATTCTGAATTTTTTCCCAGTACATCATATAGAATAAATAATGGTGGCATCATGAAGAAAAATTTGTCCCAGGAAAAATTAAGACCTCATATGGCTCTGGGAGCGGAGAAATAAAAAAGTTATGGGGTTTAGAGGGAGGGGAGTCAAAAACGAAAATCAAAAAATGCCATCGGCGGGAACTTCAAATACTTCTGTCCCAAAGTCACTATGTAAAGTTTCTCACAACACCGTATATATAGCGGCTCAAATACAAATTAACTTCAACACAAAAGTCTCATGTATTGTCTGAATTACAGCAAAAACAAGATACAAAGTTACATTTCATATTCCATACCTTATACACAGTACGAAAACCTTACCCACGCCTGTATATACCCACTTCTACAATCACCGCAGACGAAGTCGCGGGTACCAGCTAGTGTTCTATAGATTGCAATACAGACTATGTTGCTTGCATTACATTGCTTTTGAGGTCACGGCCTAAAAATTTCTTAAGGACATGGCCCCATTTTTCCAAACTGAGGAGTCACTTTATGTGGCAATAACTTTAACACACTTTAACTTATTCAAGTGATTTTGAAATATTTTTTTCATGAGACATTGTACTTCATGCTAGTCGTTAACTTTGGTCAATATTTTTTGCATTTATTTTAAAAAAAAATAGGAAAATAAGAAAATTTGCAATTTTCAAAATCTGAAATGCTCAGCATTTCAGACAGATAGTTACATCACCCAAATACATTAATAAATATTATCTACCATATCTCTGCTATGTATGGGCATCATCTTTTAATCATCATTGAATTTATTTTAGAAGTTTAACAGTGCTTTTCCAAACTTACAAGAAAATTTCAAAAATCATTTGTTAGGGACCACAGTTAAAAGCCTATATATTAAAACCACCCATAAATTACCCCATTTTCAAAACTGCACCCCTTACATAATTCAATACAGCATTTGTTTTTTTTTTCTTGTATCCCTTTAAGATTTCACAAGAATTTAAATAATATAGAGGTGAAATTTAGACATTTAATTTTTTTTCAATAATATGTTTATTTAGTCCTAAAATTTACACATCAAGGTATTAAAGGAAAATGCATCCCACAATTTGTTATGCAATTTCTCCTGAGCACAGATATCTCTTACATGTGGGTGTAAACTGATGTTTGTGCATATGGCCATGCAACAAAAAGATGGAGGGTCAATGGGTTTTTTAAATGCAGATTTTGCTGAATTAGTAGTCAAGTCTCTTTTACAGAGTCCCTAAAGTACCAGTATGGTAGAAACCCTCCAAAAGTGACAATATTTTTGAAAATACACCCCTCAAAATCAAAGGGTATAGTGAGCAGTTTGATGTCCAAAAATCAAAATAGAGCTATTTCCCTTCTGTGCCCAGCTGTGCCAATGACGTTGTTAAGTACGTTATCCTGGGTACAACATTGTTATACATGTAGGCATAAAATAGCAGGGTGCAGATTTGAAACAGCGTAATGTGCTTTTGGAGCACAGCTTTATTGTTTTATGATGCCATGTAACGTTTGTAGACATCTTTCAATTGTCCATACAAAATGTGGTCACTTCTTGGGCAATTCCAATTTACTGGTACCTACAAGGCAAAAACAACATGGTGTACAGAAATCCCTCTAAATCTGTACTCCGCAAGCTAAAAAGTGCAGTGTTCCTTCTCTAATAAGACCTGCTGTGTGCCCAAGCAGCAGTTTATACCCAGATATACAACTATTTTGTACCCAGTATAGCCTACTTTATAGTTTTAGGATTGCGTTTTCTCATGTAACCCTTTGTAAAACTGAAAAATTTGGGGCTAAATGGGTGGTCTTTTGGAAAAAAAAGTAATTTTTCATTTTTTACATCCCAATAATAATAAAATCTGTGTAACAACTGTGAGGTCAAAATTTTCACCATAACTCTTGATAAATTCTATAAGGGGTCTAGTTTCCAAAGAGGTATCACTTATTAGGGGTTTTCATTGTACTGGTATTTTAGGACCTCTGCAAATACGACATGGCACCCGAAAACTATTCCAGCATAATCTTCCCTCTCAAAGCCAAAAAGTGCTCTTTCCATTCACAGCTCCCCCCCCATGTACCCATACAGAAGATTACAACCACATATGGGGTATTACTGTGTTCAGGAAAAATTGGCTCAAAAGACTCAAACGCTCAAGCCAGACACCTAATAAATCATCTTTGACCCAAAGCTAACTCAAATATCAGAGCAGATTTACAAACTCATAGTCCTCCTCCTCTGCAGCTCATATGACCATGATGCCAAGTATTAAGGAATGTACACTTGGCATCATGGTCTGAGGTGCAAACTTACAATAATTTTGTTGTATATTACTTAGAAGTGCATAAAAAAGAATGTGTTTCTGTACAAATCATGGCATATTTGTGTGAAATGGGGGAAAACACCATCTTGATGATAATTCGCCACCCTCTTCACTAGGGAGGTTCACCTGATCGATAATGGAAAAGCGGCAGGAATAGGGATAGAGGGGTGTGGACTGTGGTGCTTTACCATTAGTCTCTGACACTGCTTCTGTTAATCTGCCCTACAGTGGTCATCCTAATATGGCAGCATGGCATATCTTTCACAGGGGCAGAAAGATGTGCTTTGTGTAGTTGCAAAGGCCACACACCCTTTAAGTTGGCCCTGGTAGGTACCTTCATATAAATTTCTTTCTGATAATGTCAGATTATTTTAATATCATGTATGCATTACAGATTAGGAATATGGATAAAAAACGGGTTTTGTTTGTTTCACAGGGTTTAGCCAGAAAATGAAGGGACAAGTGAAGCAGAAAATAATGTCATAAAAGTACAATAAAAGTAAAATAAAGATAATTTATACAGTGAATGATGTGTGAGTTACATAGCTGGACACTGCTTACAATGCTGCCACATATCCAAAATACATGAATAGATGAATTATACAAACTAACTTGTTACTGTAAAAACTGTTAGCCAATGCGTAGACATAGTGATATAAGTCAATTTTAGTGAAAAGACTATTTCTTACTCAAAGATCAATTCATTTGAACATTGCGGGAAACTCATATCCATTGAATACTGAGTGACTCAGAATGAGATGACATTAGATGTTTGGAAATGACACCACATCCCGCGACACTCGCGCACACAAGAAGTCTTTGTTCTTAACACTATAGAATATGAGCAAATCTTTGTGTAGAGCAGAAAACATTGAAAAGGATGTTTTCTCCTACACTTGAGTGTGGGCCGGTATTTATGCCACAGCACCACAAGTTATGTGTTGGCAGATTTCAGCAATACAACAATATTACTCATCTGTATTTACTGCTCAATAGGAAGTCTGCTACAACTATTTAATAAAATACTTAGACTGTATACTGGAGTTGAGCCGATCTTGAGATTTCAGGATCGATTTCAAAATCCGATTTCTGATCATTTTCCAGCCAATCCCGATCGTGAAATTTGCTCGATCGATCGGGATCCGATATTTTCCGATCCCGATCTTCAACCCTAGTTAATGTTTCTCTATGGGAAAAGTCACTTGAGGGTTGAGTCGATCTTGAAAAAATCTCTGACCTCGATCCCGCTGGAAAAGATCGGGTTGGAATTCCGATCGTGATCATCAATTTTACTTGATCGCCGATCGTAATCCAATCTTTTCCAATCCCGATCACTCAACCCTACTGTATACCCATTAATAAAGCTCATGTATTTCTCATGTATAGTGTGCTCTAAAACTTGATGAACAAATGCTAATATGCACATGTCAGAGATCAGGGCATCCAAACAAAAGATATATCCAACTTGCTGTATGGCCATTCTGTGGGGTACCCGTATACCTTACTTACCAACCATGCACATGTGATCATACAAAGGAGGACTTCGTTTCCACATTCTCTTTCAACTCACCTATTACACTAGACAAGACACAAGACACCAGAATATCCAAATCACACACAAATAGCACACAAAAGGGTAACATGCAACAGCATGTCCTCCTATGAACCCAACTCTTTTCTTAAGACAACATACCAGGTTGATGCCAGTGTGGATAATCTAGAGAGCGAGGCAAAGAACCCTCTAGACATGATGAGGGGAGGAAACATTTGGTGAATAGATACCCTGAAGCAGAGGAACATAATTCCAGTTTGAAGCATACCTGGGCAGGGGGAAATTATTCCTCAAATACACATATCAGTCTTGGGAAAGGAGGCTTAATTATTTAGCTATGATCCAAGAGACCGACAGATATCATTGGATCTCAAATCCCTCGGGGTAAGGTAGTTAGACCTGATGCAGATAATACCACACTGCTGTGAGAGTCAGACAATGTCACCTCTAGCCTCTCTAATGATCATGGCATAGATGATTGGGTAAGCTGGGTAGGGAGGTGTACAGTCATACTGGGCCCACCACAGAGATGTGTCTGGGTAATGGCTCTGGATTAATTCCCCATGTCACATCATAAAAAGGCGAGGTGCGATAAAATATGTATCTGTTATTATGTGTCTAGTTGTGTATTAACTTTACCAAGCAGCAACATCAGATCACTGGGAGGACACTGGAGCACCAGGGACAGGTGAGATGAGTATGGTTTTTTTTTTTTTTTTGGTTTTTTTTTTACCTCCCCTGGCCTAATAAAAAATAAAATTTAAGCCTGGACAACCTCTTTAAGGCTAAGGCTCCACATTGGAGAAAAGTCGTATTTTGGTACAGATTTTGCTGTGGTTTTAGAGCCAAAGACAGGAGAGGATTGGACAGAAGGGAGAAATAAAAGAGCTTCCTATATATTTCCCGTTTCTTCTTGGTTTGGCTCAAAAAACTGCTGCAAAATCTGCACCAAAAAAGCAGATTTTTCACAACATAGGGCCTTAGAAGAAGCTTTAACACAGTTTCTGGCTGAAGAGACTGAGGAGAGTGTTCAAGCCTAGATTCTGAGGATAAGTGTATATGGACCTTCATGCAATGTCTCTGGAGTGGCTGCACCCTGTTAACCTATACTGAAGAGTGGGTACTGGTGACGACTTTTTGAAACTTTTGCAAGAGAGTGACTCACAAACAAGTAAAGTCAGGCTTATTAAGTACTGTATAGTGCAGACTGTGATCTTGGTGCACCAAATGACAGCTCAGCATTGATCCAAAGTGGTAAACATTGCAAGAAGTGTACCTCCATACTTGGATCCTATATTACTAAGCTCTATCTCGAGTAAAGTTGCAAGTAAGGGTGCATTCACACTACTGATACGCTGCCTGATTCTGAACGTTAAAACACGTTCAGAATCAGCGGCGTATAAAGCAGATCCCATTCATTTCAATGGGAGCCGGCATACGAGTGCTCCCCATTGAAATGAATGGGCTGCTTTTTTCACTATGAGCGCTTCTATTGAAGTGAATGGGAAGTGCTCGCAATTATGGCTCGGAATGAGCTGAGCTAGCCGTACACGCGAGCACTTCCCATTCACTTCAATGGGAGCGCTCCTAGTGAAAAAAGCAGCCCATTCATTTCTATCGGGAGCGCTCGTATACCGGCTCCCATTGAAATGAATGGGATCTGCTTTATACGTGCTGATTCTGAATGTGTTTTAACGTTCAGAATCAGGCAGTGTATCAGTAGTGTGAATGCACCCTTACTCTGTTGTAGGAATGCCTTGTGCCTCTGGAGTCATATTCCTATATGACCATCATGGGCTCCATAACTCCCATCAGGCTCAGGAATGCTGACCACAACTAGTACATATCATTAGAGAAACACCATCACCCTCAGGTATTCTGCAGGCTTCCTCAGCACTCCACCAACCTAGGAAGAGAGCTGGAGGAATTGGTTGTGTTCATAGCCACTGTGACATATTTATGTACTACTATTTTCAGCCCCAGCCTACCTCCAATGGGTTCATGCAGATGGTCATTCCAACAAATTGCTTGCCATCTAAGTCATTCTGGTCTAGATTTTAGGAATTGTTGGGAGAAGTTGTTATGTTAGAGCACACACACATGGCAAACAGACTCCAGACGGCTATATGCTCTGCATGTTCCTGGAGTATTTTCTCAGTAAGAGAATGATAGTCATGGAGCAGATTCGCCTCTATGTTTTCAACTCCATTCTTCATATTCCCTGTATCAGCAGCTCACTTCATGAGGAAGTGTACATACAGTGGGGCAAAAAAGTATTTAGTCAGTCACCAATAGTGCAAGTTCCACCACTTAAAAAGATGAGAGGCGTCTGTAATTTACATCATAGGTAGACCTCAACTATGAGAGACAAAATAAGAAAACAAATCCAGAAAATCACATTATCTGATTTTGTAAGAATTTATTTGCAAATTATGGTGGAAAATAAGTATTTGGTCAGTAACAAAATTTCATCTCAATACTTTGTTATATATCCTTTGTTGGCAATGACAGAGGTCAAACGTTTTCTGTAAGTCTTCACAAGGTTGGCACACACTGTTGTTGGTATGTTGGCCCATTCCTCCATGCAGATCTCCTCTAGAGCAGTGTTTTTTTGGGGCTGTCGCTTGGCAACACGGACTTTCAACTCCCTCCAAAGGTTTTCTATAGGGTTGAGATCTGGAGACTGGCTAGGCCACTCCAGGACCTTGAAATGCTTCTTACAAAGCCACTCCTTCGTTGCCCTGGCGGTGTGCTTTGGATCATTGTCATGTTGAAAGACCCAGCCACGTTTCATCTTCAATGCCCTTGCTGATGGAAGGAGGTTTGCACTCAAAATCTCACGATACATGGCCCCATTCATTCTTTCATGTACCCGGATCAGTCGCCCTGGCCCCTTTGCAGAGAAACAGCCCCAAAGCATGATGTTTCCACCCCCATGCTTTACAGTAGGTATGGTGTTTGATGGATGCAACTCAGTATTCTTTTTCCTCCAAACACGAAAAGTTGTGTTTCTACCAAACAGTTCCAGTTTGGTTTCATCAGACCATAGGACATTCTCCCAATACTCTTCTGGATCATCCAAATGCTCTCTAGCAAACTTCAGACGGGCCCGGACATGTACTGGCTTAAGCAGTGGGACACGTCTGGCACTGCAGGATCTGAGTCCCTGGCGGTGTAGTGTTTTACTGATGGTAGGCTTTGTTACATTGGTCCCAGCTCTCTGCAGTTCATTCACTAGGTCCCCCCGCGTGGTTCTGGGATTTTTGCTCACCGTTCTTGTGATCATTTTGACCCCACGGGGTGAGATTTTGCGTGGAGCCCCAGATCGAAGGAGATTATCAGTGGTCTTATATGTCTTCCATTTTCTAATTATTGCTCCCATAGTTGATTTCTTCAATCCAAGCTGGTTGCCTATTGCAGATTCAGTCTTCTCAGCCTGGTGCAGGGCTACAATTTTGTTTCTGGTGTCCTTTGACAGCTCTTTGGTCTTCACCATAGTGGAGTTTGGAGTCTGACTGTTTGAGGGTGTGCACAGGTGTCTTTTTATACTGATAACAAGTTTAAACAGGTGCCATTACTACAGGTAATGAGTGGAGGAAAGAGGAGACTCTTAAAGAAGAAGTTACAGGTCTGTGAGAGCCAGAAATCTTGATTGTTTGTAGGTGACCAAATACTTATTTTCCACCATAATTTGCAAATAAATTCTTACAAAATCAGACAATGTGATTTTCTGGATTTGTTTTCTCATTTTGTCTCTCATAGTTGAGGTCTACCTATGATGTAAATTACAGACGCCTCTCATCTTTTTAAGTGGTGGAACTTGCACTATTGGTGACTGACTAAATACTTTTTTGCCCCACTGTACACCAGGTACACCCTCCATGGGGTAGTTTGACTGCACTCAAATCTATGCCAACTTGTAGCTAATGTAGATTTCAGGGATCAATTACAGTAAATAATCATTAATCTGGTGAGACAGGTGGCCCCGCTCATGCCACTTCCCTCACCATACCACGTTCCAGTAGTGAGGGCGGTGATAAAGCAAACAAAAAGGTGCACATTTCTGTGCAAAATTCTGATTTGTGAAAATAAATAAAAATTTAAAATTTTCCATGCCTTGTACACATATCAAACCTAACCCATTGTGTACAGTATATGGCAGCTAGTGTCTACCCACCAGCCTAGGGAGAAATGCAAACTACAGATGCAGTCTTCAGAGTGGAAAACTGCTAAATAATGTAGAATACAAGTCATGTAAAAACCAGAAATAGTATTATTCTCCATGTACTGATTTATGAAGAGTTTGTGTAACCCCTTCCCTTCAGGTGACATTTTTTGTTTTTGACTCCCTGCATTCCAAACCCCATATTTTTTTTTTTATTTTTCCATTCTCCAAGCCATATGAGAGCTTAATGTTTGCAGGACAAATTGTTCTTCATAATGGTACCATTTATTATTTTGTACAAAATAATGGGAGTCTGTAAAAAAATTCAGAATTGGGGGGAATTGGAGAAAAAGTAAATTGAAGCAACTTTATTATAGACTGCGTTCACTCTGCAGCCAAAATGAAGTTACCTGTATGCTATGTTTTGGATCGAATATGGGGATACCAAATCTACCGTATATAGTTTCATTCACATTTTAACCCCTTAAAAATCCAAAACTCTGCAAAACATTTGTTTTCTTAAAGTCGCCATATTCTGACACCCATACCTGGGGATGTGTATTTTTTTTTTGCAGGGTCAGGTGTAATTTTTAGTTATACCATTTTGGGGAATATGTCTATTGCTTTAATCACTTTTTATTAAAATTGTTATCAGAGGAAAAACAGGGAGAAAAACAGCAGTTTGCCACTTTTGATATTTTTCTCCGGCGTTCACTGTACAGGAAAAATATTTTTATAGGTTTGTAAACTGGGCATTTTTGGCACAGAGGTACCTAATGTGTATGCGCTTTACAGTATTTAAGTACTTTAATATGCTTTCTAGGGAAAGGGGAATGATTTGAATTTTTAATATTTTTTATTATTTTTATATATTTTTTTAACTTTTTAAAATGTCTTTTATTGCATTTGTTAGACCACTAGGGTCTATTTTGCATTGCATTTGTATGGCAGGCTGCTTTATAATGCTACATTACAAATGAATGGCAGACAAGCCTAGCCTAGGCCATATATAAATACCTGACATCCACTGTACTATTACGACGGATGTTGGAAAGGGGTTAAAGGGAATTACTAGTGATAGGGAAATCAATACGTTCATATATATTCCCTATATGTGTATACATTCTTTCAATAACTTAAGCTTGTAACATGCATTTTCAGGTCAGCTTGACCCATATTCCATATTAATCAGAATATTTGCAGACATAATGCCGCACCCCATAATAAACAGAGTAATAAAGTGGCTGGAATAAAGTGATAAGATGGTTATTAAAATAGTTTAAGATGAGACTAATGGAAAAACCCATGTCAAAATAGACTTTGTTATGCCACGCGGTAAAGTGACTAAAACATACACTACGTAATGCGCACTGAGCGAACCTCATCATCAGATGTCAGAACAGTTAGAATATTCATGATTAGGGGTGGGATATTCTTGTAATACTCATGTATAGAAATTGCTGAATCCTAACGGGTAATGATTACTCAATGACACACCCATATACGCCTACCGAGTTAATGATTACTCTATAATACACCAGGTATGTACGCCCACTTCTTGGGGTATAAGAAGAGATGATTTGTTCAATAAACCTTATGCTTTAGCTCAGATTCATCTTGTTTCTGTGTCATTGCATCACTGACGCTCCGGAGTGTGACGTAATTTGGAATCCATCCAATATACCTATTGGTCTGACTTGAGGACCACCATAACACTAGGAAACTTAATACTAGAGATGAGCGAGTACTGTTCGGATCAGCCGATCTGAACAGCACACACGCATTGAAATGAATGGAAGCACCTGGTACTTCCGCTTTGACGGCGGCTTAACCCCCCGCATGCCGGCTACGTCCATTCATTTCAATGCGTGCATGCTGTTCGGATCGGCTGATCCGAACAGTACTTGCTCATCTCTACTTAATACCAAATCAGTCACAGTGCATTTTAGGGGACTTTATGTTGAGCATCATCACATGATTATATAGTCCAGCAGATGTACCATTTCCTTGAAAAAGCAGATTTTAGAGGTAAGCAAAAAAGGCTCAAGTAAAATGGGACATGTCACTGTCTACAAGGACTCCAGCTGTAGGAATTCAACAAGCAGAGTCATGGTTGTAAGATAGGAGGAGGCTGTCAGTCAGACGTATAGGGTTGACGATTCAAGCCTGGAGATGGAGGCCCTGGAGACTCTGACAGGTCTCAATTGAACTTTATTCTTGTTTGTATATTTCTAAAAATGTTTTTTTCAAGTACATGGTACTTCTACTCAACTATGTAAAGGGTATGACGACGCTCAGCATATTATTGCAACTGACTCCCTATAATAGTTAGGTATCCTAACTACTTGTCTGCTGTAGCACTTCTAGGGTAATGTTATGCCACCTGGTCATGCTTGCTACCTTTACAAAGAGCCTCCTAGCTAGCATGCTGCAATGGTGTGTGTTTGACTGTGGTTTCCTATTACCTGACCTTGCATCTGTTCCTTGCATCTGATTGTGTACCACATACCCTGACTTCTACTTAGATGACTGTGTGTCGCCTGCCCTAACCTCTGTCAGATTACTGTAATGAATATTTTCTGCCTGCCCATACCTTGGCCCATATCTAGATTTGCCTGATCTCTAGGCGCTGTGCTCTGGGGTCTCTTGATCCACTGAGGTCACATTTCACCTATGTTCATAGAGGGAGTGGTCTGATGGTTCTCTGTAGAAAAGGTCAGATACAGGGATTCATTGTTGAATAACAGAGTATCACATTGACAACACCCACTGGAGTGGCCCAAAGCCAATCTGGGTAAGTGAGTCCCTCTACAGCTACCCCATGTTACAAGTAGCATGCGGAGCAGATGACTTTCTACTGTAGTCTAGGTGCCAATATTACCAAGCAGCTAGAAGGCTAAATAGCATATCAATGTCATTTTCCTATGGCACCTGAGCCAATATACATGCTCCGAGAAATCATTAGATTAAAATATTTGCTTTGCCTTGTACCCTGCTCTCTCTCCCATTGGACATCCACAGTATAACCTACTGATCCCCACTCCACTGGACACTAAATAATACGTTTTAACCATTGCTTCACTTCCCATTTCCAACTGGATTCCAGACAACCTCAATCAATATCCATCGTCTACAATGAACCAACAAGGACTATATGCGAAATAAAACATATGTTGATTATTTTAGAACTGGCACTTATAACCCATATACTGGGCAGGCTATTCTATAGGACTTGCAAAACCTTTGGAAAAAATTTTTTAAATAAGAATTCTGAAAGTTCACCAAAATACCTCACAAATACACGTTCCACACAAAAATGCTGGTGTTTTTCCATGTACTTTCTATTGACAAAAGAATAAGAGTGTGTTAAGGAGCCCTTGTAGTATTGTAAGAAATGCTTCCTGTCTTATTGAGGATCTGTGGAGCGTATTGGAACACTTGATTATTCCTGAATGAATTGATACTGGACTATGTGATTCATACCAGACACATTGGTTGTCATTGTCCATTCCTACAGAACACTTGTCTACGTACTGGAAACTGCTTGACCTGTATTTCACATATTAGTAATGTGAACATTGGCTCACTGTAGGCAATGTTCTTACATGATTCATCTTTTGGTGCAATTGACCCATGTCTCAGAAGATTGCTAAATCAAAGGGAAGTTGCCAGCTTTGACTCATTTGGAAATGTCGATCATTGAAAGTCATTAAGCAAAATTCAGACACTCGGTAACTTGAATGTTGGTGATGTATTTACATGCAATCCATACATAGTAAACATTTTTGGTCCTTATAGGAGTTTCCACAAATGTAGGCTGCTTTGCTTTTACCCTTCTGTCCAGTTTATCACAAACAAGGTCAAGGTGGTCTAGGTCTGAAGACTGTGCTGCCGAATTCTCCTTGTGTTCTGCCTTAGTTCTGACATAGCCTAGTAGTATATTTTGGATCATTGTCTTACTGTAATATGAACCTCTGACCAACAAGGTGTGCATGAGAGGTTATTGCATGGTGCATCAAAATGCTGTGCTAGCCTCTTTTATCCAATGTGCCAGTCACCCCCTGCAAGTTATATACCCAGCAAAAAAAAGCCAGACCATCACACTTCCCCCTCCACTTTTAACAATTGTCATCACACACTGAGGAACCATCCTTTCACAGACTCAGTGATGTACAAATACAGGGAAAATACTTGCGTTTCCACAGCTAAAATTGACATGCTGCTCTGCATGCATTTTTGAACATGCAGCTTTTCTGCAGCTTTTTTTTATACAATGTGTGTATGGCATTAGCCAGAATCTCATTCACTTTGCAGGTACTGTAAAACGCATGTGAGGCCATAGCCTGAAAATACTTGTAAAATTTGTGTAAATATTTAGAGGGAGGTTATGCTTTTTAAGAAATATAGCATTTTTGGTCATTGCAGAAAAAAACCACAGCATTTTACAGTCCCAGCAAAGTGACACATTTTTATCTGCAAAAATGTTGCATTCCTAATTTAGTCTTAGGCAAAATGCAAAATCGGTGTTTTTAGCTGAATTTTACCACAAGTGGCCTTAGCTACATAGAGGTTGTTCAGGTTGTGAAAAAAAGTAAAGCTAACCTAAAATAAGCCCATAATTAAAAAACAAAACAAAACAGGAATTATATTTTTCCTGTCCATTCCTCTAACAACTCAACACTCCTACTTTGACATTCCCTATTCAATGGCCACAATGGTCACTCTCCATATTACTGGAATTGTACCTCAGTGATGGGATCCATGCCAGTAATTTGGCCATATGTTTTTGTGCAGTTTTTTTTTCACACACACAGACAGCCGTTTTCATGTATCCCTCATACATTACAGTGTATGGAGGGATCTGTGAAAAAAACAGACAAGGATTGAGCATGACCTATATTTTCACGGTCATCAGAACAATCACAATATCGGTCATGTGAATAGCCCAATGTGTCAATGTGCCAGCTGTAACAAAATGTCTCTCACAGGGCTGATATTTACTTGGCTATTTTTTTTTTTGTTTGTTTTAATGGACATGACATGGCTGTATTAACTTCACTGTATGTGACGCTATTCATATAACCAAATTTTTGATGATACACCTCACATGTGCAAAATGCATGTAAAAATGTAAATTTTTCTATAGCCGTTTCCTATCACTGTTGTGTGAATAAGCGTAAAAAAATTAGCACATCCTCGAACAGTCCATGTGCCTGGTCCTCTCCCACTTAGCTCTACCATTGCCATGCCTACATTTCACCATTGTTGTGTGTAGGTTGTACAATTGTATAACGAAAACTTTATGCAAAACTTTTTCATTACTTTTTTTTTTTTTACTCCAGTTTGGTGTTTTATCAATCTCCCACCCCCATGTTTGTAGACTTGTAATTTTTCCACTGTAAACGTTAAAGTATTTGGCCACATTTTCTATCAACTAAAAAACATGTTGTGAAAAAATCCAAAGAAAGCACCACAGAAGTGCAACTAAATGCTTTGTGTCTAATTTCCGCCTAACCTGAAATACATTAAATAATAAATTCAGTAATTTTCTAAATAATAAGAAAATACTTGATAGAGTTGGGAAATCCACCATAAAATAATTTTTAAGTATAAATCCTATGTGGTGTGTGGTCAATGTTCCCACTATTATTGAACGTCGCTCTAATGTATTTCCATGACCTTTATTTTCTGATATATAATATTGTTGATGCATAAAACAATTAACACTCATTTATCTTTAAAGCTCATTTGTGAAGAATGCACCAAATATATTGTCTTGCTGTTTTGTGCCATTCTTTTTCATAGAACCACATTAAAGGTAATTTGCCACCTTGCCTGATCCCTATTGTTTTGCGAAACAGACTTGTCAGTGTTTCACATCCTGCTGAATGGTAGTGAGTATGCAGGTTTCTTTTGAAGTGAATCCAAAAAGAAAAACAGGCTCACCTCTTGACTTCTTAAAGGTCACCTCTAAGCTCTGCCTTTGGCTACGGAGATTCGGAAACACATTGGGTCACTTCAATTTGCTTGTGAAAGAAATGCACCCAACGGTCAAATACACGAGTTATACAATGTAAGGAGAACATAAACAGACTTTATACAAGAATTTATGATAATACAATAAGTGATGTTTTTTCACACAACCGGCTGGAGCACAGCAATTGAGTATTCCCTGAAATCATCCACTTTTGCCTTTTCTTTACTGTGAAACACATGCATAAAATGATATTTTGGAATTTTATTTTCAACTACTTTAGCTTTTTGTTGTCAGCATTTACAAAATAAATCTTGGCTCAGAAAATATTAGGCTATGTTTTCTTCCAGTCACATGTACCTAATAGGAAAAAAATATTGGTGGATCCCTATGGAAGCTACAAAGTCTATGAGGTCTTTTGAGCATCCAGCGCTGCTTCGAGGCTCCCATCTATAATGGAAATCACATTGCAGATATGAACAGAGTGTAAGGGCACATGGAAATGGTTTGTCTTCATGAGAAATACCTTTAAGTCCTCTGTCTCTGTCAACCAACTAGATATCATGGTTGTTATTTTAGCATCTAAAGGGGTTAAACAATCAGGAATGGAGATTTCTATGATTCCACCCATTAGCACAGGAGATTTGCTGTCTAAAGCCAGGTTCACACAGGGTTTTTTGGTCCTGTTTGTGACATGGAATCCGCGTCAAAATCTGACTCAAAAAACCGCCTCACGTTGACTTCAATGGGTTCCTTTTTCCGTGAGCAGTTTGTTCCCGCTCATGGAAAAAAAAGAAACGACCTGCCCTTTCTTGACACGAATTCAGCCGCGGAATCCACAGCTCGACACTCCCACCTGACTAGGCCCATTCATTTGGGCCTAATCCGGAGTGGTACGCTGCGACTGGATGCTGGAAAACTCAGTGTGCACTGCACCGGTATCCATTTGCGTGTGAACCCAGTCTAATGAGCACCATCTCCAGCTGGTTGAGGACATCCATGCAGTTAATCTAGAACACCATAAAACACAGCATACTAGAAGTCATATCAAACATTATGGCATAGATCTGCGGAAGGGTACATAAATTATTACAGCATTGAAGATTGCAAAATCTGTGCCTCCATCATTCCTAAAGGGAAGAAGTTCTTAACTACCCAGACTTTTCAGTATAAAATCAACAGAACCCCAGTGGACCTCATTATAGTCTATAGGGTCTGCAGGTATCTGCAGGTAACCACAATTTTGGCATATGGGTTCATTTGGGTACCCTGATGGGCCTGAATGACGGAGAGCCCAGCGAACCCGGTGAACCTAGCCTATGTGGCCTACACTGGTGCCATCTAATCACCCAGCAATTTCTGCACTATATAATGCAATATAATGCAACTGTGGAATGTAAAGATACTGCAGATAACCATATACTGTCTATTCCAGTGGGCAACAACATTAGGAGGCATAAGGGTTAGTTCACACGCAAATCCGCGTGTGCATATTCTGTCGCGGCAGCCGCAGTGCATGGCATCCTGTCGTGGTTTTCCGATCTGCATTAAGCCCAAATAAATGGGCCTAGTCCGGAGGGGGCTGCCGTAAGGTGGACATTGCGGCTGAATCCGCCTGAAGAAAGGGCAGCTCGCTTATTTTTTCCGCTAGCGTGGCAACATGCCGCTAGCGGAAAAGAGAACACCATCTACATATCTACATAGACCACCATCATGAGTGGACGGATTATGATGTGGATCTCTGTGCCCGTGTGAACTAGCCCTTAGTCTCCCATATAGGCAGTGACCAGCAGCTATACCAGATATGGATCCCACACCACACAGGAACTTAGACATCACTATGCACTATTTCTTTCTTGGCACAAGGATTAGCTGTGATCCACAGTGTGAATCTTTGCACAGCATCTTACCAGATCTTAGCCACATGAGGACAGAGTCTTACACACAGAGACTGCATCAGGTACCTCAGGGCGAAAAGTCAGTAAACTGCCACACTTAAATGACTCGGCTTCATTGAGTGTTCGGCCTAGTCATTAAGGGAGTGATGGAGGGAGCCTGACATTGCTGGGCTGTAGAATATGGCCTATCCTATGGCCTGAAATATATATGACGATGATGCTGAACCCGATTAACAGAAGCCATTACATTAAGACAAATCAGCAGTATAAACTACTGAAACTAAGCATGACATGTAACCTACAATAACATAATACTCTGGTTACCATGTGTGTGTACCCCAGACCACAACATTGGTTTCACACCCTCACTTTGTTTCACAGGGATTATTAGGGACATATGCGTATATGAAATATTGATAGTCTATCTTTAGGCTACGTCATCAGTATTTAGATTGGTGGTGTTCTGACTCTGATCAGCTGATATCCGCACAATGTATGCAATTAGAAGCAGACAGTTCCCTGCCCTGTGTATGGTAGTACAATTACTATTATTATTATTATTTAATTTACTCTCAGATAATGAGAAAAAACTTCTCTTGTCTAATGAAACCAAAATTCAGAATGCCAAGCATGTATTGTAGCTAAACACATCTAATTTTTTTCTGGCGCGCTTTTCACAGAAAGTCCGCAGATTTTTCCTCTGTGTACTTTCTGGCCCTATTATACCTACCAGAGCTGCCAAACCAAAGTGTTTTCGCAGTGTGTGTGGGGGGTTTCTATTTTTTATTTGAATCATTGGGAGCTGAGTTGCAGTAATGGTGCCTGGCTGCTATTCAGGGTATTAAAATCCCTTAAAGTGACAGCACCGTGCATTACACTTATTATAGCACATGTATTAAACTGTTTGCACCCTTTGTATGTAAATTCCGCTTTTTTATGGTCTTTTTGTGCCCTACGCTTCATTTTTGCAGATTTTGTGTTGTCCTTGACACTTTATTTTTTGTCAGTAAAAGGGAACATGGTCGAAGTAGAAATCTTTATCACACTGTATTTATAACTTTGCCTTTTTAAATGGGCAAAAAAAGTCTCAAATGTACTCCAGTACGTGGGCAGCGTAAAAACGGCTGTCAGGTCAGACAACATTAAAAACGGGCAATTGTGCCTTCTTGAAGAAAAAAGGGTCAAAGTGCAAATAGCTTATAAGGTCAGGGACCCACATGGTGTAAACACCACAGCGTTTTACAGTTTCTGCAAAGTGGATGGGAAACCCATTCACACATTACAGAAAAATATCTGCAGAGGAAATGCTGCGATTTCCAAAACCATCGCATTTTTGTGAAACCGCAGCGTGTTATTTATACCTACAGAAATTCCAGCGCTTTCCCTATAGGTATAATTGAAGCAGTAAATCCACATTAGAAGACTATACAGACTTTCTATGAAAAGCGCTGCAGGAAAACCCCAATGTGTTTTTGCCACAGCCCCCTAGTATTGCATCTAAACTTACTAACACGTGTTCATTTAATAACATTTAACAAGGATGTGTGCCTACATCATAAATAGATAACATAATAAAACTAGTCTAAAAAGAGGTGCACCTGCAAAAATTTGGGCAAAAAAAGGCAGATGATAAAAAATTCCCATTCCCTTCCTAAACTTTTGATAAACACATTACATTATAATTTAAAGGGATTCAATCATTAAAATGCTGCTAAAGAAATCTCCAGTGCTGCCTCTAACCACAAGAAAATGGCCGCAGGCATGCACAGTTGGCTCTGCCTAAGGCCCAACATCAGAACCGACTGCGCATGCCTAGAAGTTTGAAGCCAGCACCAGAAGAAGACCCAAGGAAAGACCGTTCCAGACGAAGATAGAGGTGGCACTGGAGATTTCTCTCACAGCATTGGGGACTCAGCCAGTGCTGTTTGAGTGCTGGGGCCCGCCCCCAGTGCTTTGAAAAAACTCATTTGCATACTGAAGAAAACCAGGATTTCTACTGAACGGCGACACACAGAAGACATCTAAAGGTAGGAGAAGAGTAGACTTTCTTAAGGGTATTCCTACGTGTTAGGGAGGAAAAAGTGCATTTTAATGATTGAATCCCTTTATGTTATGATTCTGAGTGTGCTAGGTTCCTTTTGCTAGTCATTGCTGGATGATGTGCTATAAGAATAAGCAGACTTTTTGTTGCCTTCTTAATGCTGTGCAAAAGATAGGTGAAAAACGTCACAAATGAGGATTTCTGTTTGACCAACAACATAACAAGCTTCAAAGGCAGTGTTGCTGGGTGGGACAGGCGTGTTCTCATTAAATATAAAGAGCATTCCATAGATTAATTTCTGTTTAATGCTAGCCAAGTGTAAATCCTTCCTAACTAGAGGCAGGAGCTATCATGGTTCAGTTCCCCCAGCTTACTGTAGCTAAGTCACTTATCTTTACATATCCTGTAGATAGAATTAGGAAATACCTCTTCTAGTAGGTTCAGAAATTAGATTAACCAGATGAGAACCACACAGATTAAAATGAATAATCAGCAGACAATATTTCTTAAGGTGTGTATTATTAATTATTAGAGATGAGCGAACAGTGTTCTATCGAACTCATGTTCGATCGGATATTAGGCTGTTCGGCATGTTCGAATCGAATCGAACACCACGTGGTAAAGTGCGCCATTACTCGATTCCCCTCCCACCTTCCCTGGCGCCTTTTTTTGCTCCAATAACAGCGCAGGGTAGGTGGGACAGGAACTACGACACCGGTGACGTTGAAAAAAGTAGGAAAAACCCATTGGCTGCCGAAAACATGTGACCTCTAATTTAAAAGAACAGCGCCGCCCAGGTTCGCGTCATTCTGAGCTTGCAATTCACCGGGGATGGAGGTTTCCGTCCATTTAGCTAGGGCTTAGATTCTGGGTAGGCAGGGACAGGCTAGGATAGGAAGGAGAAGAGAACCAACAGCTCTTGTAAGAGCTAAATTCCAGGGAGAAGCTTGTCAGTGTAACGTGGCACTGACGGGCTCAATCGCCGCAACCCAGCTTTCCCAGGATCCTGAATGGAATACACTGACAGTGTATTCCCGTATACCCGATATATACCCCCGATACCCGTTCCAACGGTGTGCCCCCCCACCTTCACCCCAGAAATACCCTGCAAGTCCCCTAGCAATAGAATTGGGGCTATATACACCCACTATTTTTCCTACTGCCATATAGTGCCATTGTCTGACTGGGAATTCAAAGAATATATTGGGGTTACATATAACTTCAATTCCAGGGAGAAGTTTGTCAGTGTAACGTGGCACTGATGGGCTCAATCGCCGCAACCCAGCTTTCCCAGGATCCTGAATGGAATACACCGACAGTGTATTCCCGTATACCCTACATATACACCCCAAATCCCCGTTCCAACGGTGTGCCCCCCCACCTTCACCCCAGAAATACCCTGCAAGTCCCCTAGCAATAGAATTGGGGCTATATACACCCACTATTTTTGCTACTGCCATATAGTGCCATTGTCTGACTGGGAATTCAAAGAATATATTGGGGTTATAAATACCTTCAAGTCCTGCCACTGCCATATAGTGCCATTGTCTGACTGGGAATTCAAAGAATATATTGGGGTTATAAATACCTTCAAGTCCTGCCACTGCCATATAGTGCCATTGTCTGACTGGGAATTCAAAGAATATATTGGGGTTACAAATACCTTCAAGTCCTGCCACTGCCATATAGTGCCATTGTCTGACTGGGAATGCAAAGAATATATTGGGGTTACAAATACCTTCAAGTCCTGCCACTGCCATATAGTGCCAGTTTCTCAATGGGAATTCAAAGAATATATTGGGGTTATAAATACCTTCAAGTCCTGCCACTGCCATATAGTGCCATTGTCTGACTGGGAATTCAAAGAATATATTGGGGTTACAAATACCTTCAAGTCCTGCCACTGCCATATAGTGCCATTGTCTGACTGGGAATGCAAAGAATATATTGGGGTTACAAATACCTTCAAGTCCTGCCACTGCCATATAGTGCCAGTTTCTCACTGGGAATTCAAAGAATATATTGGGGTTATAAATACCTTCAAGTCCTGCCACTGCCATATAGTGCCAGTTTCTCACTGGGAATTCAAAGAATATATTGGGGTTATAAATACCTTCAAGTCCTGCCACTGCCATATAGTGCCATTGTCTGACTGGGAATTCAAAGAATATATTGGGGTTATGTGCACCCACAATTTTTGCTACTGGTATATAGTGCCAGTTTCTGAGTGGAAATTCCCCAAATAATTTGGGGATTCATTCACCCTACATCTCAGGCTCTTGCCATATTCACCCAGGTTGTCAGTGCTGCACCAGCTCGTTCCCAGACAGCTCGGCCCGAAAAACACATTACCTATATAGAGGATTTGGACAATGAAGACAACATGTTCTAAATCTAATGTCTGCACCTTCTCCAGAATTAAAATAAAGGCAGCGTTTAACTTTCAAATAGTACTGCACAAAGGAAGATCTTATCAGCTTGTCTCATGACATGCTACTAAAAAGTGTCATTTGTGTATCTTAATGTAAATATAGTTGTATAAGCTTTTTGGGTTTTAGGCACTGCCAAGTTATTTATTACCACCCGCTCCCTTATAATGATGATGATGCCAAAGTCACTGTGGGTGTTCAGAGCTCACAGCTTTGGTTGACATTTGTCTTGCTCTCTGTCGGTACCAGCTGTCTTTTTGGATACCGTAAAGTTATGTTGACTTTATTAACAGCTATAGAAGCTTTAGCCAGGTTGTGACGGTGTGTAACCCTAACAACACTAAGTGGGATACACATTAATAGTCAGTCTATGTACGCTAAACGTATCACTGAAGTAATTTTTTTTCCCTCTCCCCTAATATAAGAAAGGAACAGACATTAGACCTAGACCGGGGTTCGAGGCTTGTAAAAATCCAGTATTATTTGTTCTTCATGATGTGAAATATGTGTTGAAAAGCAACCCAAGATGAAGTCAGCCATGTGTGCCAGTGTGTTACTTGGCATGCCTTTGCTGGCCCCAACTGTAAGGGTCACTCTCCATTTCCTCCATTTTCCACTCCCCTTCACACCATTTGTGGTGAAGCAATGGGATGCACTGAAGTGCACCCTCTAGCCTCGTGTGGGACAGGGACATCAGATGCCACTCCAACCCCCTCGTCTTCCTCCGCCAGCCAACGGTGCGAAGATGAGAGGAGTGTGCTCTGAATGTTTTCTGCCTAGCAGAGGCTAGTTCTCACTTACGAAAATGACCCCACTTTGACCTGTATATCAGGCACAATGGTGTAGGTTTCAAAGAAACATGGCACCAACAAGTTGAAAAACGTGGGCCATACGTGGACCGTGTTTGAGTCTGGCAAGCTCCAGATCTGCTACCAGGTTCCAGCCATTATCACAAAAATGCCAGGCCCCAGGTGTAGCAGGGAAAAAAAAATGCCATCTCAGCCAGGATGGCATCCCTGACCTCGGAGGCACTGTGCTGTCTGTCCCCCAAGCTGATCAGTTTCAGCACGGCCTGCTGACATCTCCCCACGCAAGTGTTACAGTGTTTGCCACTAGTAGCTGGGGTGGAGGTTGCAGCATCGTAGGGTTTCAGTCTACTCCTGCCATGAATTTTGGCCTGGGAGAGGAGATAGGCCACCCCAGTTTGCACCCGGGGACCAGACTCCACCACATTCACCCTGCCTGTCATTAAAGATAAGCATTGCAGCATCCCTGACCACAGGCGCTTGTCCATGTGTCGGTGGTCAAGTGGACCTTGCAGGAAAGCGCAGAGCTCTGGGCCCGACTGATGTTATGGGACACATGCAGGCGCAAGGCAGGATCAGCACACCAAGAGAAGTAGTAACGGCTAGGCCCAGCATAGGGAGGTGCCCCAGCTGCCATCTGCTGACGGAAGGCCTGGGTATCCAGAAGCATAAACAAACACCAACATCGCCAGGGCCAGCAGTTTATCGATGAGGCTGTTAAAGGCTTGGGCATGGGGGTGGGTTGTGTTGTACTTCTGCCTACAATGAAAAGCTTGGGAGATGTGGAGTGGCTGGGAAGAGGCGCATGATGGTGCAGGCCAAAAGGGCGCATGAGGGTGAACTCCCCAATGTGTCAGAGATAGGTGTGTAGGTGTCCTTGCATCATATACTTGCACCATACTTGGCTTTGGAAGTTAATTTTGTGCCAAAAAGTGGTTAAGACAGCAATACCTCAGCCACTCCCGTTACACTGTCTATTGACAACTCCAGCCCTGAAATTACCACCTTTGGAAGTGGACCACCACTTCTAAGATCCCAAAGGAAGTAGGCAAGAGATGTGCAGTGCAGAAAAAAAGATGAAAAAATAAGTGTAGGCAGTAGAGCACAGAGGGATTGGAGAGGACAGAGCTGGTGTCGGCCAGGTATTCCCACAACATGCGCCTATACTTGTCCCTCCTGGTGACACTAGGCCCCTGAGTGGCAGTAATTTGTCCAGGGGGGGGCATTAACGTGTTCCAGACCTAGGAATAAGTCTTCCAACAGGGTAGAGTTTTGCATGCCTTTGCTTCTACCCACTGTTTTTGCTGCTTAGCTTCCCTCCACATCTACACTGCTTTAGCCCCTAAACATCACCCCAGTTTATGCCTTTGCTTCTACCCTGTTTTTTTGTTGAATTAGCTTCCCTCCACATCTACACTGCTTTAGCCCCTAAACATCACCCCAGTTTATGCCTTTGCTTCTACCCTGTTTTTTTGTTGAATTAGCTTCCCTCCGCATCTACACTGCTTTAGCCCCTAGACATCACCCCTGTCCATGTGGGGTCGGTGGCCTCGTCATCCACCAACTCCTCTTCCAATTGCGCACTGCCCCCTTACTGCAAACCGCACATGACCACAGCTTGCCCTGATGGCAACTGTGTCTCATGATCCCCACTGAGGTCCAGACAAGTCGGTGGCGGGTCCAAAACCCCAAAATTGGAAGGAAATGGCGGATGCTGCAGTATTTCTAACACCTGTTCCTGGTGCTTGGGCCTGGTCTGTGTTGTACCCTGCACCCTGCTTAACGCAGCTGCCATATCCGGAGTTGTGCTGAGCGCATGCTAATGTTTCGTGTCCAGTGCAATGGATGGGATGGGATTTCACATAAGTCTGCCACCCATGGCCACTCATGGTTGAGCAACTGAGGGAGTTGACTTTGACAAACCCGAGGGTTTTGGAGTTGGAACTACATCAAAGGTCTGTGCTGCTCACACACTCTGCTCAACACATGATATGTTTAGTGCCAGCAGTGTGGAGACGTCGCACAACAGCCGTTGTTCCAGCAGGTACAGGCGTTGTAAGAGTGCATAGAGGCTAGCAGCGGCAACTATAGACTTTAAAAACTATCCGCACAAGCGCCACACTTTCATCAGTAGCTCAGGAACATTGGGGTACCTTTTTAAAAAGATTAGCAGCAATGAGTTAAAAACGTGGCCCAGGCATGGAATATGTTGCAGGCTGCCAAGCTACAGAGCCGATCCCAGGTTACGGCCATTATCACACATGACAACATGCCTGGGCCCAGGTGCAGTGGCAAAAACCACATTGCCGTCTCATCGAGGATGGCATGACTCACTTTGTAGGCAGTGTGTTGTCTGGCCCCCAAGCTGATGAGCTTCAGCACGGCCCGCTGACGTCTCCCCACACCAGTGTTGCAGCATTTCCAGCTCGTAGCTGGGGTCAATCTAACAGTGGAAGAGGAGGAGGGTGGTGTTTCAGCCCTCCTCCCAGGAATGTTTTGTGGGGAGACAAGTCAGGAAAATTCTTGAAACAGGGGAGAGTTTTACAACTTTGCCCTTGCTGCCTATGGACATCCCTTTGCCTCTAGCCACCATTTTCCCTGCTTTGCTTGCCTCCACATCCACACTGCTTTTGCCCCTAGACATCACCCCAGTCCATGCCTCTGCTTTTACCCCCAGTTTTTTATGCTTAGATTGCCTCCACATCCACACTGCTTTTGCCCCTACACATTACCCCTATCCATGCCTGTGCCTCTAGCCATAACTCTGCCACCCATGGAAACTCATAGTGCAGAAAGTGAGGGAGCTGATTCTGAGGAACCCTTGGGTTTTGTAGCTGGTACTCCATCAAAGGTCTCTGCTGCTCACACACCCTGCTCAACATACGGTATCTAGGGTTTGAGCGTGTGGTGACCTCGCACAACAGTAGGTGCTTCAGGCAGATGTAGGCCTTGCTGGAGTGTATTGCGGCTAGCTCCAGGTACTGTAGACTTGGGAAAGTGGGTGTCCAAGTGCCCCACTTTCACCCTTATCTCTGCTAATTTGGGGTATATTTTTAAAAATCGTTGCACCACTAGATTGAACACGTGGGCCAGGCATGGAACGTGTTGGAGGCTGGCAAGCTCCAGAGCCCTCCAACAAGACAAAAAAGCCTGGCCCCAGGGGCAGCGGGGATAAACAAATTGCCATCTCATCCAGGATGGCATCCCTGACCTCAGAGGCAGTGTGCTGTCCGTCCCCCAAGCTGATGAGCTTCAGCCCGGCCTGCTGACGTCTCCCCACACCAGTGTTGCTGCGTTTCCAGCTCGTAGCTGGGGTCAATCTAACAGTGGAGGAGGAGGGTGGTGTTTCAGCCCTCCTCCCAGGAATGTTGTGTGGGGAGACAAGTCAGTCTACCACATTTTGCGACCCGGTCCATGCCTCAAGTACATTCAACCACTGTGCCAAGATTAAAAGTTAGCGTCCCTGTCCGCATGCACTTGTCCATTCATAGCTGGTCACGTGGAACTTTTGGGCAAAGCGCTGAACTTAGGGACCGCCTCATGTTTGGGGAAAAGTGCTGGTGTGGACGCCACAGTGAGGTGGCGCAGTAGCCAGCAGGCCCAAAAAGGGCAGAGTGTCCACAAGCCGGGACCCCAACATCTCCTGGGCCAGAATTTTTGAGATGAGGCCGTTGAAGCCTTGGGCATGTGGGTGGGTTGTGCTGTACTTTAGCCTGGAATGAAAGGCCTGGGAGATGGGGAGTCGCATTGCAAAGTGTGTAAACCACACTCAGTTTGTCCTCGACCTATACATTTAGAAATTATCTCCCCCAGCGAGGAACGTGGCCTTGATGGGGGAATTTTTCTAAGGAAGCTAGAAAAGAGGGCATCTTGGGCCTTGCTGGCTCAGGTCTAGCTTCTGTCATGCAGCTGTCTTCTGCCTCTGGACATCCCTTTGCCTCTAGCCACCTTTTTCCCTGCTTAGCTTGCCTCCACATCCACACTGCTTTTGCCCCTAGACATCACCCCAGTCCATGCCTTAGCTTGTACCCCCAGTTTTTGCTGCTTAGCTTGCCTCCACATCCACACTGCTTTTGCCCCTAGACATCACCCCAGTCCATGCCTTAGCTTGTACCCCCAGTTTTTGCTGCTTAGCTTGCCTCCACATCCACACTGCTTTTGCCCCTAGACATCATCCCTATCCATGCCTCTTCCCCTAGCCATAACTCTGCCACCCCTGGAAACTCATGGTGCAGAAACTTTGGGAGCTGACTTTGAGGAGGTATTGTAGGGTTTCAGCGTGTGTGAATGACGGACAACAGCCTGTGTTTGGACAGATGTAGGCCTTGCTAGAGTGTTTTTAGGCTAGCAGCGACTCCTGTACACTTGCAAAAGTGGGCGCACAAGCGCCGCATTTTCAACAGTAGCTTTGGTACATTTGGGTATGATTTCAAAAAACGTTGCACCACTAGGTTAGACGTGGGCCAAACATGGAACGTGTTGGAGGCTGGCAAGCTCCAGAGCCGCTACCAGGTTCCAGCCATTATCACAGGCGTAAAAATGCCAGGCCCCAGGTGTAGCAGGGAAAAAAAAATGCCATCTCAGCCAGGATGGCAACCCTGACCTCGGAGGCACTGTGCTGTCTGTCCCCCAAGCTGATGAGCCTCAGCACTGCCTGCTGACGTCTCCCCACACCAGTGTTTTAGCATTTGCCGCTAGTAGCTGGGGTGGAGGTTGCAGCGTCGTAGGGTTTCAGTCTACTCCTGCCATGAATTTTGGCCTGGGAGAGGAGATAGGGTACCTCAGTTTGCACCCCGGGACCAGACTCCACCACATTCACCCTGCCTGTCCTTAAAGATAAGCAGCATCCCTGACCACAGGCGCTTGTCCAAGTGTCGGTGGTCAAGTGGACCTTGCAGCAAAGCGCGGAACTAAGGGCCCAACTGATGTTGAGTGACACGTGCTGGTGCAAGGCGGGGACGCCACACCGGGAGAAGTTGTGACGGCTAGGGACAGCATAGTGAGGTGCCACAGTTGCCATCAGGTCCGGGAAGGCGGGAGTTTCAACAAGCCGGAACGCCAACATCTCCTGGGCCAGCAGTTTAGCGATGTTGGCGTTCTAGGCTTGCGTGGGTGGGTGGTTAGCGGTGTATTTCTGCCGGCGCTCCAATGTCTGAGAGATGGTGGGTTGTTGTAAAGAAGCGCCTGATGGTGCCTTTGATGGTGCAGGAGAAGGAGATAAGACAGAAACAAGAGAGGATGAAGGAGAAGTCAACAAAGTGGCGGAGGCAAATGAAGTGATGTCCTGGCTCGTCCTCTGGAGTGCATCGCCAGCACTGTGAGCAGAGGCAGTGGCATGAACGGCGGGCGACATTTGTCCTGCCGTTGCTGCCTGCCACTGATTCCAGTGCTTGGATTCCAAATGACGGTGCATTGAAGTGGTGGACAGGTTGCTCTTCTCAGGGCCCCTACTCGATTTCGAGAGGCAAATTGTGTAGACGACACTATATCTGTCCTCGGCGCATTCCTTGAAAAAACTCTACACCTTCGAGAAACGTGCCCTCGATGGGGGAGTTTTTCTGGGCTGGGTACAAAAGGGAACATCTTCGGACATTCCGGGTCTGGCCTAGCTTCGGCAAAGCTGTTGACCTCTGCCTCTAGCTACCCTTTTTGGTGCTGCACCTGCCTCAACATCCACACTACTTTCCCAGCTTGACATCCGCCTTGTCCAGGTGGGGTCGGTGTCCTCGTCATCCACCACCTCCTCTTCCAACTCCTGTCTCGCCTCCTCCTCCTGCACAATGCGCATGTCAACTGGCTGCCCTGACAGCAACTGCATCTCATCGTCGTCGATGAGGGTGGGTTGCTGGTCATCCGCCACCAAATCGACCGGAGATGGAGGAGACTCTAGTGTTTGAGCATCTGGACACAGATACTCGTCTGTTAGGTCCGTGGAATCGTGAAATGGAGGGGCAGGTTGAGGTACAGTCAAAGGAAGGGAGAACAGCTCTGGGGAGCAGGGACAGTTGGGGTTATTGTTCTGGGAAGATTGGGAATTTTGGGTGGAAGGAGGACAAGACTGTTGGGTAAGAGGAGGTAGAGGCTGACTGGCTGGTGGACAATGTGCTTTAAGCGTTATCCGACAGCCATTGCAAGACCTGTTCCTGGTTCTCGGGCCTACTAAGGCTACTAAGGTTAATGTTGAACTTTTGTGCAAAGTGCAGAACTTAGGGCTCGCCTGATGTTAAGGGACACACGCTGGTACAAGGCTCAACTCACCCTAAGTGCCAAAAACACTGCTGGTGCAAGGCTCTACTCATGCCAAGGGCCTCAATCTCTGCTGGTAGCTCAGCTTAAGGTCCTGTAACTTTGTTTGGAAGGGCTCATGTTAAGGGCTAGAAAAGTGAATTTTGGAAGGTCTTACCACAACACACACACACACACACACACACACACACACTCAAAATGACAGTTAAGGGTGAGGGCTTTTGGATTTCCCATTGTCTATTCCATCCGTGGTTGTCATGGGGAACGTGATTTAAAGGGGTGGTTGTTACTGTTTGTTGAGCTTAAATTGGGGTTTGTGTTCATCCATTTGGGGAGTAAAGAAGGTTTCCAGGTATTTTCCCACTTTGATAGAGGTTTTTTGAATGTGGAAAGTGTGTAGTTGTTAGGCTGTGATGTTGGGGTAATAGAGGGTCTTTGGTGTGTTAGATGCCCCCAGACATGCTTCCCCTGCTGTCCCAGTGTCATTCCAGAGGTGTTGGCATCATTTCCTGGGGTGTCATAGTGGACTTGGTGACCCTCCAGACACGGATTTGGGTTTCCCCCTTAACGAGTATATGTTCCCCATAGACTATAATGGGGTTTGAAACCCGTTCGAACACACGAACAGTGAGCGGCTGTTCGAATCGAATTTCGAACCTCGAACATTTTAGTGTTCGCTCATCTCTATTAATTATCTTAATGCTGATGAGTGCTATAAGACAACCTTGTGCTTCTTGTTAATATAAAGTGCCTTGTAAGAGTATTCATACCCCCTGAATTTTTTCACGTTTTGTCACCTTACAACCACAAACTTGAATGTATTTTATCGAGATTTTAAGTGACAGACCAACACAAACTAGCAAATAATAGTGAATAGAGATGAGCGAACAGTGTTCTATCGAACACATGTTCGATCGGATATCAGATGTAGCAGAGCCGAGGGTGCACTAGAACCCTTATGCACACTCGGCTCTGCTACATCAGAGCCTTCGGCCAATCAGCGCTGGCTCTGCCGGAGGAGGCGGAGTCTAAGGTCGGACCTGAATGGAGACTGGTGTGGAGCGATCTTAGACTCCGCCTCCTCCAGCAGAGCCAGCGCTGATTGGTCGAATTCCGTACTCTGGCCAATCAGCGCTGGCCAATGCATTCCTATGGATTCCTATATCCACACTCGGCTCTGCTACATCACACACTCGGCTCTGCTATATCAGATGGGCTGACCGGCACATCAGATGTAGCAGAGCCGAGTGTGCCGGTCAGCCCATCTGATATAGCAGAGCCGAGTGTGCACACTCGGCTCTGTTACATCAGATGTAGCAGAGCTGAGTGTGCACACTCGGCTCTGCTATATCAGATGGGCTGACCGGCACACTCAGCTCTGCTACATCTGATGTTTCAGAGCCGAGTGTGCACACTCGGCTCTGCTACATCAGATGTAGCAGAGCCGAGTGTGCACACTCGGCTCTGCTATATCAGATGGGCTGACCGACACAGGGTGTAGTTGAGCAGAACTGGCTCAGCACTGCTAAGTCTCTGCATTCCCATAGGAATGCATTGGCCAGCCTTCGGCCAATCAGCGCTGGCTCTGCCGGAGGAGGCGGAGTCTAAGGTCGGACCTGAATGGAGACTGGTGTGGATAGATCTTAGACTCCGCCTCCTCCGGCAGAGCCAGCGCTGATTGGTTGAATTCTGTACTCTGGCCAATCAGCGCTGGCCAATGCATTCCTATGGGGAAAAGTTAGCTTGCGAAAATCGCAAGCTCACAGGGATTTCCATGAAATAAAGTGACTTTTATGCCCCCAGACATGCTTCCCCTGCTGTCCCAGTCATTCCAGGGTGTTGGTATCATTTCCTGGGGTGTCATAGTGGACTTGGTGACCCTCCAGATACGGATTTGGGTTTCCCCCTTAACGAGTATATGTTCCCCATAGACTATAATGGGGTTCGAAACCCGTTCGAACAAACAAACAGTGAGCGGCTGTTCGAATCGAATTTCGAACCTCGAACATTTTAGTGTTCGCTCATCTCTAATAGTGAAGTGGAACAAAAATGATACATGGTTTTCATAATTTTAATCAGATAAAAATCTGAAAAGTGTGATGTGCAAAAGTATTCAGTCCCCTATAGCAATGCTTTGTAGAGCCACCTTTCGCTGCAATTACAGCTGCAAGTCTTTTGAGGCATGTTTTTACCAGCTTTGCGCATTAAGAGACTGAGATTTTGCCCACTCTTCTTTGCAAAATAGCTCAAGCTCAGCCAAATTGGATGGAGAGCATCTGTGAACAGCAATTTTCATGTGTTGCCACACATGCTCAATGGGATTTAATTCTGGACTGTGACTGGACCGTTCTAACACATGAATATTATTAGATCTAAACCATTCCACTGTAGCTCTGGCTGTATGTTTAGAGTCATTGTCTTGCTGGAAGGTGAATCTCCTTCCCAGTCTCAAGTCTGTTGCAGCCTCCAACAGGTTTTCTTCCAGGATTGCCCTGTATTTAGCTCCATCCATCCTCCCATCAACTCTGACCAGCTTCCCTGTCCCTGCTGAAGAAAAACATCCCCCAGCATGATGCTGCCACCACCATGTTTCACAGTGGGGATGGTGTGTTCAGGGTGATGAGCAGTGTTACTATTCCGCCACACACAGCGCTTTGCATTTAGGCCAAAAATTTCAACTTTGGTCTCATCTGACCAGAGCACCTTCTTCCATGTTTGCTCTGTCCCCTATATGGCCTGTGGCAAAGTGCACTTCCTATGTCTTTCTTTCAACAACGGTTTTCTTCTTTCCACTCTTCTATAAAGGCCAGATTTGTGGAATGCACAACTTATAGTTGTCCTGTGGACAGATTCTCCCACCTGAGCTGTGGATTTCTGCAGCTTCTCCAGAGTGACCAGGGGCCTCTTGTCTGCTTCTCTGATCAGTGCTCTCCTTGCTCGATCTGTTAGTTTAGGTGGACTTCCATGTCTTGGTAGGTTTGCAGTTGTAAATTACTTTTTCCATTTTTGCATGATGGATTGAACAATGCTCCTTGCTTTAAACTTCTACACAACTTTACCTCTGAACTATCTGGTGAGTTCCTTGATCTTCATAATGCTGTTTGTTCACTAGTGTTTTCTAGAAAACCACTGAGGCCTTCACAGAGCAGGTGCATTTATACTGAGACTACATTACATACAGCTGGACTCAATTAATTAATTAATTAATTCATTCATTAATTCATTCATTCATTCATTCAATAATTGACTTCTGAAGGCAATTGATTGCATTGGATGTTATTTAGGGATATCAGAGTACAGGGAGCTGAATACGTTTGCACTTCACATGTCAGATTTTTATTTCTTTACAATTGTAAAAACCATATATCATTTTCTTTTCACTTCACAATTATCTGCTACTTTGTGTTTGTCTATCACTTACAATGTCAATAACATACAAGCTTGTGGTTGTAAAGTGGCAAAATGTGAAAAAGTTGAAGGGGTATGAATACTTTTGCAAGCCACTGTAAATATTATGTATAAATACAGTATTGAGAAAAAAAAAGTACACCCTCTTTGAACTCTATGAGTTTACGTATCAGGACATGAGTAAAATAATTTAGTCTATATAAGTGCTTATAATTAGGTAAATACAACTTCAGATGAATAACAACACAGAACAATTTACTCCGTACCATTATTTAACAAAACCTAGGCCAAAACGCAGAAGCCGTGTTTCAAGAAGTAGCAGGTAGGTGCTATTTTAGTTTTTTACTCCCCTCCTTCCCAAAGCAATACATTTTTTATTTTTCCATTCACAGTGATGTAATGGTACCATTTAATATCCCATATGATGTACTGGGTAGCTGGAAAAAATTGAGAATGGGGTGGAATTAGAGAACATCTACATTTGCACCACATTCTTATGGGTTTTATTTTTACAGTGTTTGTTGTGCAGCCAAATGACATTACCTATATTCTACAGGTCGATACAAAATTTACATATAGTGTTGGTTATTTTTCAACACCTTAAAAAAAATCCAAACTTTTTAAAATAATATTTTTGTTGGAGTTGCCGTATTAATGTAGCTTTTTTTATATTTCCAAATATCAAGCTGTATGAAGCATCTTGAACCGCAGGGGATCTGATCATTAACACAATGCACTGCAAAGTATTGTTAAATCGCTATAGTTTTTTTTACAGACTAATATAAAAAGAATTGGGATCCTTCAATACACTGTGAAAGCAGACAGTTGAATCATGGGAAATGTAGTTTGTCCACATATTCACTGCATGTAAATAACAGTGATACAAGATGCAGCAAGTATAATAAAGTTATACAAAAGCTGCAGAAGGGAACAGCATAGTGCTTCCTTTCCTCGCCCCCACACAGTATAACATCCCATTCACACACACTATAATTTCACAAAGTGGCCTCAAAACAGTATAATGCCCCACCGTGGCTCCGGCCCACAGTATTATACCCCATAGTGGCCCCTGAACACACAGTATTATACCCCATAGTGTCTCCTGCACACACAGTATTATGCCTCATAGTGTCCCCTGCACATATAGTATCATGCCCCATAGTGCTCCCTGCACATACAGTATTATGCCTCATAGTGGCCCTTGCACACAGTGTTTTGCCCTATAGTGGACCACCCATGAACAATTATTATACTCTGGGGACTTTTCAGACCGCAGAGTATAATGATTGGAGAACCAGGGGAGTATACAAACATAAAAACACTGTTACTTACCTCTCTTTGGCTCCGATGCACTCCACTCTGTTTTCAGCCCTCGTCAATGTTGTTACAGACGTCACTCTACACAGAATATGCATACAGAAGTGCATGGGTGCACATTATATAGAGCCATGCACATGAGCCCTGATTTGAAGAATGATTTTTCCTTTTTGCATCCATTCCTTGTCTGATCTATATAAAATGACATCTTCCATTTTACCATATCTTACACCATTAATAATACTCACCATAGTGGAGCAGATGGCACTAACAGGTGGCACACATTATTTAACAGCTCATTTTGATACATAACCATCAAGGAGAAAAATAGTTTCTAGCTTCAACATCTGAAAGTGCTAGAAGTGCTTGCTCGACTCAGGCTGATCTTCATACATAAAGAAAGCAATAAGTACTCTTAGTATTCGCCTATTATTTTTAAAAGCTAACTAAGCCTCAGACATTCACATATTGCAGACATTGAATATATTGGCTTTCCATTGAATTACTGGAATGCATTGAAATAGTTATGTGACTCTCTGACCCGTGTTCCTTTTGTTTACATGATGAAATACCTGAAAGTAAATTAGCACACATGAAAACACTTTCTTCAAAGTGCTTCATTTAGGGAATACTACATAGTATAGTGCTCTACTTTTAGTGGGTGCCTAAAAAACTATTAAATTGGAAATAGATGTACATGTAGGCTGGTTCATCAAACAGAATTATAATTAAGTGATCATTATTTTACATGATAATGTTTGTTTATTTAGTTTACACACATGTATGATGGTTGAAGACTAATGTAAACTATCAGTGCAGTCTACTTCAAAGCGTACCCTTTCACTGAATATTGTTACTACACTGTAGATACAATGTTCTGACACTGGATATGTCATGATTAGAGATGAGCGAGTAGTACTCGATCGAGCGAGTAGTACTCGATTGAATACTACGGTATTCGAAATACTCATACTCGATCGAGTACCACTCGCTATTCGAATGGAAAAGTTCGATGCAGAACCAGCATTGATTGGCCAAATGCTATACAGTCAACGCTGGTTCTTCTCCTACCTTTAGAAATCTTCTCCGTGCAGCTTCCCCACGGCGTCTTCCGGCTCTGAATTCACTCTGTCAGGCATCGCCCAGGCCCGATGCCTGGCAGAGTGAATTCAGAGCCGGAAGATGCCGCGGGGACGCTGCAAGGAGAAGACTTCTCAGAGGATCCAGCCCGACCCTCACTCGTGGACTTGGTAAGTATAATTTGTAGAGATGAGCGAACAGTGTTCTATCGAACTCATGTTCGATCAGATATTAGGCTGTTCGGCATGTTCGAATCGAATCGAACACCGCGTGGTAAAGTGCGCCATTACTCGATTCCCCTCCCACCTTCCCTGGCGCCTTTTTTGCTCCAATAACAGCGCAGGGTAGGTGGGACAGGAACTACGACACCGGTGACGTTGAGAAAAGTAGGCAAAACCCATTGGCTGCCGAAAACATGTGACCTCTAATTTAAAAGAACAGCGCCGCCCAGGTTCGCGTCATTCTGAGCTTGCAATTCACCGAGGACGGAGGTTTCCGTCCAGCTAGCTAGGGCTTAGATTCTGGGTAGGCAGGGACAGGCTAGGATAGGAAGGAGAAGACAACCACAACAGCTCTTGTAAGAGCTAAATTCCAGGGAGAAGCTTGTCAGTGTAATGTGGCACTGACGGGCTCAATCGCCGCAACCCAGCTTTCCCAGGATCCTGAATGGAATACACTGTCAGTGTATTCCCGTATACCCGATATATACCCCGATACCCGTTCCAACGGTGTGCCCCCCCACCTTCACCCCAGAAATACCCTGCAAGTCCCCTAGCAATAGAATTGGGGCTATATACACCCACAATTTTTACTACTGGTATACAGTGCCATTGTCTGACTGGGAATTCAAAGAATATATTGGGAATACAAATACCCTCATTTCTTGCTACTGCCATATAGTGCCAGTGTCTGACTGGGAATTCAAAGAATATATTGGGGTTACGTGCACCCACAATTTTTACTACTGGTATACAGTGCCATTGTCTGACTGGGAATTCAAAGAATATATTGGGAATACAAATACCCTCATTTCTTGCTACTGCCATATAGTGCCAGTGTCTGACTGGGAATTCAAAGAATATATTGGGGTTACGTGCACCCACAATTTTTACTACTGGTATACAGTGCCAGTTTCTGACTGGGAATTCAAAGAATATATTGGGGTTACAAATACCCTCATTTCTTGCTACTGCCATATAGTGCCAGTTTCTGACTGGTAATTCAAAGAATATATTGGGGTTACGTGCACCCACAATTTTTACTACTGGTATACAGTGCCAGTTTCTGACTGGGAATTCAAAGAATATATTGGGGTTACAAATACCCTCATTTCTTGCTACTGCCATATAGTGCCAGTTTCTGACTGGTAATTCAAAGAATATATTGGGGTTACGTGCACCCACAATTTTTACTACTGGTATACAGTGCCATTGTCTGACTGGGAATTCAAAGAATATATTGGGGTTATAAATACCCTCATTTCTTGCTACTGCCATATAGTGCCAGTTTCTGACTGGGAATTCAAAGAATATATTGGGGTTACGTGCACCCACAATTTTTACTACTGGTATACAGTGCCATTGTCTGACTGGGAATTCAAAGAATATATTGGGGTTATAAATACCCTCATTTCTTGCTACTGGTATATAGTGCCATTGTCTGACTGGGAATTCAAAGAATATATTGGGGTTACGTGCACCCACAATTTTTACTACTGGTATACAGTGCCAGTTTCTGACTGGGAATTCAAAGAATATATTGGGGTTACAAATACCCTCATTTCTTGCTACTGCCATATAGTGCCAGTTTCTGACTGGTAATTCAAAGAATATATTGGGGTTACGTGCACCCACAATTTTTACTACTGGTATACAGTGCCAGTTTCTGACTGGGAATTCAAAGAATATATTGGGGTTACAAATACCCTCATTTCTTGCTACTGCCATATAGTGCCAGTTTCTGACTGGTAATTCAAAGAATATATTGGGGTTACGTGCACCCACAATTTTTACTACTGGTATACAGTGCCATTGTCTGACTGGGAATTCAAAGAATATATTGGGGTTATAAATACCCTCATTTCTTGCTACTGCCATATAGTGCCAGTTTCTGACTGGGAATTCAAAGAATATATTGGGGTTACGTGCACCCACAATTTTTACTACTGGTATACAGTGCCATTGTCTGACTGGGAATTCAAAGAATATATTGGGGTTATAAATACCCTCATTTCTTGCTACTGGTATATAGTGCCATTGTCTGACTGGGAATTCAAAGAATATATTGGGGTTACGTGCACCCACAATTTTTACTACTGGTATACAGTGCCATTGTCTGACTGGGAATTCAAAGAATATATTGGGGTTATAAATACCCTCATTTCTTGCTACTGCCATATAGTGCCAGTTTCTGACTGGGAATTCAAAGAATATATTGGGGTTATAAATACCCTCATTTCTTGCTACTGGTATATAGTGCCATTGTCTGACTGGGAATTCAAAGAATATATTGGGGTTACGTGCACCCACAATTTTTACTACTGGTATACAGTGCCAGTTTCTGACTGGGAATTCAAAGAATATATTGGGGTTACAAATACCCTCATTTCTTGCTACTGCCATATAGTGCCAGTTTCTGACTGGTAATTCAAAGAATATATTGGGGTTACGTGCACCCACAATTTTTACTACTGGTATACAGTGCCAGTTTCTGACTGGAAATTCAAAGAATATATTGGGGTTACAAATACCCTCATTTCTTGCTACTGCCATATAGTGCCAGTTTCTGACTGGTAATTCAAAGAATATATTGGGGTTACGTGCACCCACAATTTTTACTACTGGTATACAGTGCCAGTTTCTGACTGGGAATTCAAAGAATATATTGGGGTTATAAATACCCTCATTTCTTGCTACTGGTATATAGTGCCATTGTCTGACTGGGAATTCAAAGAATATATTGGGGTTACGTGCACCCACAATTTTTACTACTGGTTTACAGTGCCAGTTTCTGACTGGGAATTCAAAGAATATATTGGGGTTATAAATACCCTCATTTCTTGCTACTGGTATATAGTGCCATTGTCTGACTGGGAATTCAAAGAATATATTGGGGTTACGTGCACCCACAATTTTTACTACTGGTATACAGTGCCAGTTTCTGACTGGGAATTCAAAGAATATATTGGGGTTACAAATACCCTCATTTCTTGCTACTGCCATATAGTGCCAGTTTCTGACTGGTAATTCAAAGAATATATTGGGGTTACGTGCACCCACAATTTTTACTACTGGTATACAGTGCCAGTTTCTGACTGGGAATTCAAAGAATATATTGGGGTTACAAATACCCTCATTTCTTGCTACTGCCATATAGTGCCAGTTTCTGACTGGTAATTCAAAGAATATATTGGGGTTACGTGCACCCACAATTTTTACTACTGGTATACAGTGCCAGTTTCTGACTGGGAATTCAAAGAATATATTGGGGTTATAAATACCCTTATTTCTTGCTACTGGTATATAGTGCCATTGTCTGACTGGGAATTCAAAGAATATATTGGGGTTACGTGCACCCACAATTTTTACTACTGGTATACAGTGCCAGTTTCTGACTGGGAATTCAAAGAATATATTGGGGTTACAAATACCCTCATTTCTTGCTACTGCCATATAGTGCCATTGTCTGACTGGGAATTCAAAGAATATATTGGGGTTACGTGCACCCACAATTTTTACTACTGGTATACAGTGCCAGTTTCTGACTGGGAATTCAAAGAATATATTGGGGTTATAAATACCCTCATTTCTTGCTACTGGTATATAGTGCCATTGTCTGACTGGGAATTCAAAGAATATATTGAGGTTACGTGCACCCACAATTTTTACTACTGGTATACAGTGCCAGTTTCTGACTGGGAATTCAAAGAATATATTGGGGTTACAAATACCCTCATTTCTTGCTACTGCCATATAGTGCCAGTTTCTGACTGGTAATTTAAAGAATATATTGGGGTTACGTGCACCCACAATTTTTACTACTGGTATACAGTGCCAGTTTCTGACTGGGAATTCAAAGAATATATTGGGGTTACAAATACCCTCATTTCTTGCTACTGCCATATAGTGCCAGTTTCTGACTGGTAATTCAAAGAATATATTGGGGTTACGTGCACCCACAATTTTTACTACTGGTATACAGTGCCATTGTCTGACTGGGAATTCAAAGAATATATTGGGGTTATAAATACCCTCATTTCTTGCTACTGCCATATAGTGCCAGTTTCTGACTGGGAATTCAAAGAATATATTGGGGTTATAAATACCCTCATTTCTTGCTACTGGTATATAGTGCCATTGTCTGACTGGGAATTCAAAGAATATATTGGGGTTACGTGCACCCACAATTTTTACTTCTGGTATACAGTGCCAGTTTCTGACTGGGAATTCAAAGAATATATTGGGGTTACAAATACCCTCATTTCTTGCTACTGCCATATAGTGCCAGTTTCTGACTGGTAATTCAAAGAATATATTGGGGTTACGTGCACCCACAATTTTTACTACTGGTATACAGTGCCATTGTCTGACTGGGAATTCAAAGAATATATTGGGGTTATAAATACCCTCATTTCTTGCTACTGCCATATAGTGCCAGTTTCTGACTGGGAATTCAAAGAATATATTGGGGTTACGTGCACCCACAATTTTTACTACTGGTATACAGTGCCATTGTCTGACTGGGAATTCAAAGAATATATTGGGGTTATAAATACCCTCATTTCTTGCTACTGGTATATAGTGCCATTGTCTGACTGGGAATTCAAAGAATATATTGGGGTTATGTGCACCCACAATTTTTACTACTGGTATACAGTGCCAGTTTCTGACTGGGAATTCAAAGAATATATTGGGGTTACAAATACCCTCATTTCTTGCTACTGCCATATAGTGCCAGTTTCTGACTGGTAATTCAAAGAATATATTGGGGTTACGTGCACCCACAATTTTTACTACTGGTATACAGTGCCATTGTCTGACTGGGAATTCAAAGAATATATTGGGGTTATAAATACCCTCATTTCTTGCTACTGCCATATAGTGCCAGTTTCTGACTGGTAATTCAAAGAATATATTGGGGTTATAAATAGAGATGAGCGAACACTAAAATGTTCGAGGTTCGAAATTCGATTCGAACAGCCGCTCACTGTTCGAGTGTTCGAATGGGTTTCGAACCCCATTATAGTCTATGGGGAACATAAACTCGTTAAGGGGGAAACCCAAATTCGTGTCTGGAGGGTCACCAAGTCCACTATGACACCCCAGGAAATGATACCAACACCCTGGAATGACACTGGGACAGCAGGGGAAGCATGTCTGGGGGCATAAAAGTCACTTTATTTCATGGAAATCCCTGTCAGTTTGCGATTTTCGCAAGCTAACTTTTCCCCATAGAAATGCATTGGCCAGTGCTGATTGGCCAGAGTACGGAACTCGACCAATCAGCGCTGGCTCTGCTGGAGGAGGCGGAGTCTAAGATAGCTCCACACCAGTCTCCATTCAGGTCCGACCTTAGACTCCGCCTCCTCCGGCAGAGCCAGCGCTGATTGGCCGAAGGCTGGCCAATGCATTCCTATGCGAATGCAGACTTAGCAGTGCTGAGTCAGTTTTGCTCAACTACACATCTGATGCACACTCGGCACTGCTACATCAGATGTAGCAATCTGATGTAGCAGAGCCGAGGGTGCACTAGAACCCCTGTGCAAACTCAGTTCACGCTAATAGAATGCATTGGCCAGCGCTGATTGGCCAATGCATTCTATTAGCCCGATGAAGTAGAGCTGAATGTGTGTGCTAAGCACACACATTCAGCACTGCTTCATCAAGCCAATACAATGCATTAGCCAGTGCTGATTGGCCAGAGTACGGAATTCGGCCAATCAGCGCTGGCCAATGCATTCTATTAGCCCGATGAAGTAGAGCTGAATGTGTGTGCTAAGCACACACATTCAGCACTGCTTCATCAAGCCAATACAATGCATTAGCCAGTGCTGATTGGCCAGAGTACGGAATTCGGCCAATCAGCGCTGGCTCTGCTGGAGGAGGCGGAGTCTAAGATAGCTCCACACCAGTCTCCATTCAGGTCCGACCTTAGACTCCGCCTCCTCCGGCAGAGCCAGCGCTGATTGGCCGAAGGCTGGCCAATGCATTCCTATGCGAATGCAGACTTAGCAGTGCTGAGTCAGTTTTGCTCAACTACACATCTGATGCACACTCGGCACTGCTACATCAGATGTAGCAATCTGATGTAGCAGAGCCGAGGGTGCACTAGAACCCCTGTGCAAACTCAGTTCACGCTAATAGAATGCATTGGCCAGCGCTGATTGGCCAATGCATTCTATTAGCCCGATGAAGTAGAGCTGAATGTGTGTGCTAAGCACACACATTCAGCACTGCTTCATCAAGCCAATACAATGCATTAGCCAGTGCTGATTGGCCAGAGTACGGAATTCGGCCAATCAGCGCTGGCCAATGCATTCTATTAGCCCGATGAAGTAGAGCTGAATGTGTGTGCTAAGCACACACATTCAGCACTGCTTCATCAAGCCAATACAATGCATTAGCCAGTGCTGATTGGCCAGAGTACGGAATTCGGCCAATCAGCGCTGGCTCTGCTGGAGGAGGCGGAGTCTAAGATCGCTCCACACCAGTCTCCATTCAGGTCCGACCTTAGACTCCGCCTCCTCCGGCAGAGCCAGCGCTGATTGGCCGAAGGCTGGCCAATGCATTCCTATGCGAATGCAGACTTAGCAGTGCTGAGTCAGTTTTGCTCAACTACACATCTGATGCACACTCAGCACTGCTACATCAGATGTAGCAATCTGATGTAGCAGAGCCGAGGGTGCACTAGAACCCCTGTGCAAACTCAGTTCACGCTAATAGAATGCATTGGCCAGCGCTGATTGGCCAATGCATTCTATTAGCCCGATGAAGTAGAGCTGAATGTGTGTGCTAAGCACACACATTCAGCACTGCTTCATCAAGCCAATACAATGCATTAGCCAGTGCTGATTGGCCAGAGTACGGAATTCGGCCAATCAGCGCTGGCTCTGCTGGAGGAGGCGGAGTCTAAGGTCGGACCTGAATGGAGACTGGTGTGCAGCGATCTTAGACTCCGCCTCCTCCAGCAGAGCCAGCGCTGATTGGCCGAATTCCGTACTCTGGCCAATCAGCACTGGCTAATGCATTGTATTGGCGTGATGAAGCAGTGCTGAATGTGTGTGCTTAGCACACACATTCAGCTCTACTTCATCGGGCTAATAGAATGCATTGGCCAGCGCTGATTGGCCGAATTCCGTACTCTGGCCAATCAGTGCTGGCCAATGCATTCTATTAGCTTGATGAAGCAGAGTGTGCACAAGGGTTCAAGCGCACCCTCGGCTCTGATGTAGCAGAGCCGAGGCTGCACAAGGGTTCAAGCGCACCCTCGGCTCTGATGTAGGAGAGCCGAGGGTGCACTTGAACCCTTGTGCAGCCTCGGCTCTGCTACATCAGAGCCGAGGGTGCGCTTGAACCCTTGTGCACACTCTGCTTCATCAAGCTAATAGAATGCATTGGCCAGCGCTGATTGGCCAATGTATTCTATTAGCCTGATGAAGTAGAGCTGAATGTGTGTGCTAAGCACACACATTCAGCTCTACTTCATCGGGCTAATAGAATGCATTGGCCAGCGCTGATTGGCCAGAGTACGGAACTCGACCAATCAGCGCTGGCTCTGCTGGAGGAGGCGGAGTCTAAGATCGCTCCACACCAGTCTCCATTCAGGTCCGACCTTAGACTCCGCCTCCTCCAGCAGAGCCAGCGCTGATTGGCCGAATTCCGTACTCTGGCCAATCAGCACTGGCTAATGCATTGTATTGGCGTGATGAAGCAGTGCTGAATGTGTGTGCTTAGCACACACATTCAGCTCTACTTCATCGGGCTAATAGAATGCATTGGCCAATCAGCGCTGGCCAATGCATTCTATTAGCGTGAACTGAGTTTGCACAGGGGTTCTAGTGCACCCTCGGCTCTGCTACATCAGATTGCTACATCTGATGTAGCAGTGCCGAGTGTGCATCAGATGTGTAGTTGAGCAAAACTGACTCAGCACTGCTAAGTCTCTGCATTCGCATAGGAATGCATTGGCCAGCCTTCGGCCAATCAGCGCTGGCTCTGCCGGAGGAGGCGGAGTCTAAGGTCGGACCTGAATGGAGACTGGTGTGGAGCGATCTTAGACTCCGCCTCCTCCAGCAGAGCCAGCGCTGATTGGTCGAGTTCCGTACTCTGGCCAATCAGCGCTGGCCAATGCATTCTATTAGCCCGATGAAGTAGAGCTGAATGTGTGTGCTTAGCACACACATTCAGCTCTACTTCATCAGGCTAATAGAATACATTGGCCAATCAGCGCTGGCCAATGCATTCTATTAGCTTGATGAAGCAGAGTGTGCACAAGGGTTCAAGCGCACCCTCGGCTCTGATGTAGCAGAGCTGAGGGTGCACAAGGGTTCAAGTGCACCCTCGGCTCTCCTACATCAGAGCCGAGGGTGCGCTTGAACCCTTGTGCAGCCTCGGCTCTGCTACATCAGAGCCGAGGGTGCGCTTGAACCCTTGTGCACACTCTGCTTCATCAAGCTAATAGAATGCATTGGCCAGCACTGATTGGCCAGAGTACGGAATTCGGCCAATCAGCGCTGGCCAATGCATCCCTATGGGAAAAAGTTTATCTCACAAAAATCACAATTACACACCCGATAGAGCCCCAAAAAGTTATTTTTAATAACATTCCCCCCTAAATAAAGGTTATCCCTAGCTATCCCTGCCTGTACAGCTATCCCTGTCTCATAGTCACAAAGTTCACATTCTCATATGACCCGGATTTGAAATCCACTATTCGTCTAAAATGGAGGTCACCTGATTTCGGCAGCCAATGACTTTTTCCAATTTTTTTCAATGCCCCCAGTGTCGTAGTTCCTGTCCCACCTCCCCTGCGCTGTTATTGGTGCAAAAAAGGCGCCAGGGAAGGTGGGAGGGGAATCGAATTTTGGCGCACTTTACCACGTGGTGTTCGATTCGATTCGAACATGGCGAACACCCTGATATCCGATCGAACATGTGTTCGATAGAACACTGTTCGCTCATCTCTAGTTATAAATACCCTCATTTCTTGCTACTGGTATATAGTGCCATTGTCTGACTGGGAATTCAAAGAATATATTGGGGTTACGTGCACCCACAATTTTTACTACTGGTATACAGTGCCAGTTTCTGACTGGGAATTCAAAGAATATATTGGGGTTACAAATACCCTCATTTCTTGCTACTGCCATATAGTGCCAGTTTCTGACTGGTAATTCAAAGAATATATTGGGGTTATAAATACCCTCATTTCTTGCTACTGGTATATAGTGCCATTGTCTGACTGGGAATTCAAAGAATATATTGGGGTTACGTGCACCCACAATTTTTGCTACTGGTATATAGTGCCAATTTCTAACTGGGAATTCAAAATGCGCAAGGCTCCCGGAAAGGGACGTGGACGAGGCCGTGGGCGAGGTCGGGGGAATGGTTCTGGGGAGCAAGGTAGCAGTGAAGCCACAGGGCGTCCCGTGCCTACTCCTGTGGGGCAGCAAGCATTGCGCCACTCCACAGTGCCAGGGTTGCTTGCCACATTAACTAAACTGCAGGGTACAAACCTTAGTAGGCCCGAGAACCAGGAACAGGTCTTGCAATGGCTGTCAGAGAACGCTTACAGCACATTGTCCAGCAGCCAGTCAGACTCTGCCTCCTCTCCTCCTATTACCCAACAGTCTTGTCCTCCTTCCTCCCAAAATTCCCAAGCTTCACAGAACAATAACCCCAACTGTTCCTGCTCCCCAGAGCTGTTCTCCGCTCCTTTCATTGTCCCTCAACCTGCCTCTCCACGTCACGATTCCACGAACCTAACAGAGGAGCATCTGTGTCCAGATGCTCAAACACTAGAGTCTCCTCCATCTCCGTTCGATTTGGTGGTGGATGACCAGCAACCCACCCTCATCGACGATGATGTGACGCAGTTGCCGTCAGGGCATCCAGTTGACCGGCGCATTGTGCGGGAGGAGGAGATGAGACAGGAGTTGGAAGAGGAAGTGGTGGATGATGAGGACACTGACCCGACCTGGACAGGGGGGATGTCAAGCGGGGAAAGTAGTGTGGATGTTGAGGCAAGTGCAGCACCAAAAAGGGTAGCTAGAGGCAGAGGCAGAGGTCAGCAGCTTAGGCGAAGCCAGGCCACACCCAGAATCTCCCAAGATGTTCCAGTTCGTACCCAGCCCCGAAAAACTCCCACCTCGAGGGCACGTTTCTCGAAGGTGTGGAGTTTTTTCAAGGAATGCGCCGAGGACAGATATAGTGTTGTCTGCACAATTTGCCTCTCGAAATTGATTAGGGGCTCTGAGAAGAGCAACCTGTCCACCACTTCAATGCGCCGTCATTTGGAATCCAAGCACTGGAATCAGTGGCAGGCAGCAACGGCAGGACAAAGGCCGCCTGCCGTTCACGCCACTGCCACTGCCTCTGCCACTGCCTCTGCCACTGCCACTGCTGACTGTGCTGGCGATGCACTCCAGAGGACGAGCCAGGACACCACTTCATCTGCCTCCGCCACTTTGTTGACTTCTCCCTCATCCTCCCCTGTTCCTGTCTTATCTCCTTCTCCTGCACCATCAAAGGCACCATCAGGCGCTTCTTTACAACAACCCACCATCTCTCAGACATTGGAGCGGCGGCAGAAATACACTGCTAACCACCCACACGCGCAAGCCTTGAACGCCAACATCGCTAAACTGCTGGCCCAGGAGATGTTGGCGTTCCGGCTTGTTGAAACTCCCGCCTTCCTGGACCTGATGGCAACTGCGGCACCTCGCTATGCCATCCCTAGCCGTCACTACTTCTCCCGGTGTGCCGTCCCCGCCTTGCACCAGCACGTGTCACTCAACATCAGGCGGGCCCTTAGTTCCGCGCTTTGCACAAAGGTCCACTTGACCACCGACGCGTGGACAAGTGCATGCGGACAGGGATGCTACATTTCACTGACGGCACACTGGGTGAATGTAGTTGAGGCTGGGACTGCTTCCCAAACTGGCCCGGTGTACCTCGTCTCCCCGCCTAACATTCCTGGCAGGGACACGAGAAGAACACCCCCCTCCTCCTCCTCCTCTACCGCCTCCTCCTCCGCCACCGCCTCCTCCTCCGCCACCGCCTCCTCCTCCGCTGTTAGATTGACCCCAGCTACGAGTTGGAAACGTTGCAGCACTGGCGTTGGTAGACGTCAGCAGGCTGTGCTGAAGCTGATCAGCTTGGGGGACAGACAGCACACTGCCTCCGAGGTGAGGGATGCCCTCCTCGATGAGACGGCAATATGGTTTGAGCCGCTGCACCTGGGCCCAGGCATGGTCGTTTGTGATAACGGCCGGAACCTGGTAGCAGCTCTGGAGCTTGCCGGACTCCAACATGTTCCATGCCTGGCCCACGTCTTCAACCTAGTGGTGCAACGTTTCCTAAAGAGCTACCCCAATGTTCCAGAGCTACTGGTGAAAGTGCGGCGCATGTGCGCCCACTTTCGCAAGTCGACAGTAGCCGCTGCTAGCTTAAAATCTCTCCAGCAACGCCTGCATGTGCCACAACACCGGCTTTTGTGCGACGTCCCCACACGCTGGAACTCAACGTTTCAGATGTTGAATAGAGTGGTTGAGCAGCAGAGACCTTTGATGGAATACCAGCTACAAAACCCTAGGGTGCCACAAAGTCAGCTGCCTCAGTTTCTCATCCATGAGTGGCCATGGATGAGAGACCTTTGTGACATCCTACGGGTGTTTGAGGAGTCCACAAGGAGGGTGAGCTCTGAGGATGCGATGGTGAGCCTTACAATCCCGCTCTTGTGTGTTCTGAGAGAATCCCTGATTGACATCAGGGATAACTCAGATCACACAGAGGAGTCAGGGATAGCATCCGATCCGTCACAGCTGGAGAGTAGGTCCACACATCTGTCCGCTTCATCGCGTTTAATGGAGGAGGAGGAGGAGGAGGAGGAGGAAGAAGAGTTGTCCGATGATGTGATGGTGATACAGGAGGCTTCCGGGCAACTTCGAATCGTCCCATTGTTGCAGCGCGGATGGGTAGACATGGAGGATGAGGAGGAAATGGAGATTGAACTTTCCGGTGGGGCCAGAGGAGTCATGCCAACTAACACTGTGGCAGACATGGCTGAGTTCATGTTGGGGTGCTTTACAACCGACAAGCGTATTGTCAAAATCATGGAGGACAACCAGTACTGGATCTTTGCTATCCTTGACCCCCGGTATAAAAACAACATCTCGTCTTTTATTCCGGTAGAGGGGAGGGCCAATCGCATCAATGCTTGCCACAGGCAATTGGTGCAGAATATGATGGAGATGTTTCCAGCATGTGACGTTGGCGGCAGGGAGGACAGTTCCTCCAGTAGGCGACCAAGTTCTCACCGGTCCACACAAACGAGGGGCACACTGTCTAAGGTCTGGGACACCTTGATGGCACCCCCTCGCCAAAGTGCCGCCACAGAGGGTCCTAGTGTCACCAGGCGTGAGAAGTATAGGCGCATGTTGCGGGAATACCTTTCCGACCACAGCCCTGTCCTCTCCGACCCCTCTGCGCCCTACACGTATTGGGTGTCGAAGTTGGACCTGTGGCTTGAACTTGCCCTATATGCCTTGGAGGTGCTGTCCTGTCCTGCCGCCAGCGTCCTATCTGAGAGGGTGTTCAGTGCAGCCGGTGGCATCATCACTGACAAGCGCACCCGTCTGTCAGCTGAGAGTGCCGACCGGCTCACTTTGATAAAAATGAACCACCACTGGATAGAGCCTTCATTTTTGTGCCCACCTGTGTAAAGCACCCCAACATGAAACTCCATGTCTGTACTCAACCTCTCCAATTCCTCCGCATCCTCATACTCATCCACCATAAGCGTTGCACAATTCTGCTAATACTAGGCTCCCTCCAACATGATTTCCCCCAACTCTGCTGGTTAGAGGCTCCCTCCACCCTGATTTCCACCAACTCTGCTGGTTAGAGGCTCCCTCCACCCTGCTTTCCCACAACTCTGCTGGTTAGAGGCTCCCTCCACCATGAATTTGCCCAAACTGGGCTGGTTAGAGGCTCCCTCCACCATGAATTGGTCCAAACTGGGGTTTTTAGAGGCTCCCTCCACCATGAATTTGCCCAAACTGGGCTGTTTAGAGGCTCCCTCCACCATGAATTGGTCCAAACTGGGTTTTTTAGAGGCTCCCTCCACCATGAATTGGTCCAAACTGGGGTTTTTAGAGGCTCCCTCCACCATGAATTGGTCCAAACTGGGGTTTTTAGAGGCTCCCTCCACCATGAATTTGCCCAAACTGGGCTGTTTAGAGGCTCCCTCCACCATGAATTGGTCCAAATTGGGGTTTTTAGAGGCTCCCTCCACCATGAATTGGTCCAAACTGGGGTTTTTAGAGGCTCCCTCCACCATGAATTTGCCCAAACTGGGCTGTTTAGAGGCTCCCTCCAGCATGAATTGGTCCAAACTGGGGTTTTTAGAGGCTCCCTCCACCATGAATTTGTCCAAACTGGGGTTTTTAGAGGCTCCCTCCACCATGAATTGGTCCAAACTGGGGTTTTTAGAGGCTCCCTCCACCATGAATTGGTCCAAACTGGGCTGGTTAGAGGCTCCCTCCACCATGAATTTGCCCAAACTGGGCTGTTTAGAGGCTCCCTCCACCATGAATTGGTCCAAACTGGGGTTTTTAGAGGCTCCCTCCACCATGAATTGGTCCAAACTGGGTTTTTTAGAGGCTCCCTCCACCATGAATTGGTCCAAACTGGGGTTTTTAGAGGCTCCCTCCACCATGAATTGGTCCAAACTGGGGTTTTTAGAGGCTCCCTCCACCATGAATTGGTCCAAACTGGGGTTTTTAGAGGCTCCCTCCACCATGAATTTGCCCAAACTGGGCTGTTTAGAGGCTCCCTCCACCATGAATTGGTCCAAACTGGGTTTTTTAGAGGCTCCCTCCACCATGAATTGGTCCAAACTGGGGTTTTTAGAGGCTCCCTCCACCATGAATTGGTCCAAACTGGGGTTTTTAGAGGCTCCCTCCACCATGAATTTGCCCAAACTGGGCTGTTTAGAGGCTCCCTCCACCATGAATTGGTCCAAATTGGGGTTTTTAGAGGCTCCCTCCACCATGAATTTGCCCAAACTGGGCTGGTTAGAGGTTCCCTCCACCATGAATTGGTCCAAACTGGGCTGGTTAGAGGCTCCCTCCACCATGAATTGGTCCAAATTGGGGTTTTTAGAGGCTCCCTCCACCATGAATTGGTCCAAACTGGGCTGTTTAGAGGCTCCCTCCACCATGAATTGGTCCAAACTGGGTTTTTTAGAGGCTCCCTCCACCATGAATTGGTCCAAACTGGGGTTTTTAGAGGCTCCCTCCACCATGAATTGGTCCAAACTGGGGTTTTTAGAGGCTCCCTCCACCATGAATTGGTCCAAACTGGGGTTTTTAGAGGCTCCCTCCACCATGAATTGGTCCAAACTGGGGTTTTTAGAGGCTCCCTCCACCATGAATTGGTCCAAACTGGGATTTTTAGAGGCTCCCTCCACCATGAATTTGCCCAAACTGGGCTGTTTAGAGGCTCCCTCCACCATGAATTGGTCCAAACTGGGTTTTTTAGAGGCTCCCTCCACCATGAATTGGTCCAAACTGGGGTTTTTAGAGGCTCCCTCCACCATGAATTGGTCCAAACTGGGGTTTTTAGAGGCTCCCTCCACCATGAATTTGCCCAAACTGGGCTGTTTAGAGGCTCCCTCCACCATGAATTGGTCCAAATTGGGGTTTTTAGAGGCTCCCTCCACCATGAATTGGTCCAAACTGGGGTTTTTAGAGGCTCCCTCCACCATGAATTTGCCCAAACTGGGCTGTTTAGAGGCTCCCTCCAGCATGAATTGGTCCAAACTGGGGTTTTTAGAGGCTCCCTCCACCATGAATTGGTCCAAACTGGGGTTTTTAGAGGCTCCCTCCACCATGAATTGGTCCAAACTGGGGTTTTTAGAGGCTCCCTCCACCATGAATTGGTCCAAACTGGGCTGGTTAGAGGCTCCCTCCACCATGAATTTGCCCAAACTGGGCTGTTTAGAGGCTCCCTCCACCATGAATTGGTCCAAACGGGGGTTTTTAGAGGCTCCCTCCACCATGAATTTGCCCAAACTGGGCTGGTTAGAGGCTCCCTCCACCATGAATTTGCCCAAACTGGGCTGTTTAGAGGCTCCCTCCACCATGAATTGGTCCAAACTGGGCTGTTTAGAGGCTCCCTCCACCATGAATTGGTCCAAACTGGGGTTTTTAGAGGCTCCCTCCACCATGAATTGGTCCAAACTGGGGTTTTTAGAGGCTCCCTCCACCATGAATTGGTCTAAACTGGAGTTTTTAGAGGCTCCCTCCACCATGAATTTGCCCAAACTCTGCTGGTTAGAGGCTCAATCCACCCTGATTTTCAAAACAAATGTTGGTGCCAACCTCAACTTACTACAAGGGCCAAATTCACTGCTGGTGACAAGCTCTCCTCACTGCAAGTGCCAAATACACATGTTTCAAGGTGTTTTCCTACTGTCAGAGAGGTGGTATTGAGTGTGTAAAGTGTGTAGTTGTTAGGCTGTGATGTTGGGGTAATAGAGGGTCTTTGGTGTGTTAGATGCCCCCAGACATGCTTCCACTGCTGTCCCAGTGTCATTCCAGAGGTGTTGGCATCATTTCCTGTGGTGTCATAGTGGACTTGGTGACCCTCCAGACACGGATTTGGATTTCCCCCTTAACGAGTATATGTTCCCCATAGACTATAATGGGGTTCGAAACCCGTTCGAACACACGAACAGTGAGCGGCTGTTCGATTCGAATTTCGAACCTCGAACATTTTAGTGTTCGCTCATCTCTAATAATTTGATCGAACGTTGCCTACCCCTGATATGAACATTTCCCCCCCCCATAGACTATAATGGGGTTTGATATTCGATTCGAGTAGTCGAATATTGAGGGGCTACTCAAAACGAATATCGAACCTCGAACATTTTACTGTTCGCTCATCTCTAGTCATGATGTGTGTTTACTGTTTATGACAATCTCTGGGCTATGTGTGTAAGCACTCTGTACAGGGAGTTAAGTAATAGGTGATGTTTATTGTGGTAAATTGGTATAGTACCACTTTAAGAAATGCATAAGTGTGATGCACAATCTGAAGCAGCCCCATTTATGTCTTGTTGCTTAAAACAACTCATGACAGTAGTTTGAGTGATGGACTGTCAATTTGCACCTCTATAGATGTATTTAGTGTCATCAGTGGAAATTGCATCAGGGTTCTTCCTTTTTATCCAATAGTAAGATGTAAAAACTGCATCTACACCTACCATTTCCTAAGTGTTTATGAAGAGGGATGGGTTCTGCTGTACGGCCCCGAAGTGACAAGTGGGGAATCCTGAAACGGATACTGTCTATGTCAAACACCTAGAGGGAGAACCACATTGTGTGTATAATGCTGAATTGCTGGAGAAAGACCTGCCATTGGGTGTTATATGGAATAAAAAGCCCTGCCAAGTGGAGATCTACCTGTTTAGCCCAGTGAAAGATAAATTTGCTATTTCTTCTGAGGGTTCCCTTGGGAAGAGAAGGAAAGTATGATTCAGTGTGCTCTCAGTAAGATGTTAGCTGATAAGGCAGAGTGATACAATGATCCCCAAGACAGACAGTATTATGATATAGTCAACCCTCTGAGGTTAGATGGAGATAGAGAGACTGTGCAATAATGGTAAACACCCAGTAGTATATATATATATATATATATATATATATATGTATATATATGTATTGCTGTTAGAGTTCTGTGTTAAGAGTCTACCTGGTGAAAGAATGCCTTTGCCAAGATGCATAACCATCACGCTAGTCCGGTTGCTGTGAGAGACTGTTTTAAATTGATCTAAATTGCGATTAAAGGGGTTGGCCACTTTCAGATCAATATTGAGAGGCAAATGTTATTGTTTGTAAAATAAAAAGTTGTACAATTTTCCAATATACTTTCTGTATCAATTCCTCACAGTTTACTAGATCTCTGCTTGCTGTCATTCATTCTGTTACTTCTAGTGGATAAAAGTCTGACCATGGTCATGTGATTTACTGTCCATGGTCATGTGATGAGTACACAGGTGCAGTCTCAGCACAATAGCTGTGCACCTGTGTGCTGATCACATGACCATGGTCAGAATTTTATCCAGTATAAGTAAGCAAAATAAAGGACAGCAAGCAGAGATCTAGAAAACTATGAGGAATTGATACAGAAAGTATATTGGAAAATTGTATATCGTTTTATTGTACAAACAATAACATTTGTTTCTCAATATCGGTCTGAAAGAGGCCAACCCCTTTAAGGTAATTTTATTAATACTGGTTGTAGTTGTGCAAAAGTGAAATTACAGGTAGGCTATAGAGGTTCTCCTGGATCAACCCCTGGTGGAGGAGTCTAACCAACACCATATTCACAAGCCTGGTAAAGATTTAAGTGGAGGCATCACTGCATGATCAAGCTGGTGAAAGGTTACTACTATAACCATTTCTATAATCCTTATTGCCCTCCAGCAGATTCCCTCAGCGGGGCAGTCCCACACCTGAAAAAATACACCCTACTTTTCTTTATCTTTGACGTGTTTCATCCTTGGTCACAAGGACTGATCAGAGGACTTGTGTGATACAAGGAATTAAAGGGGTTGGCCACTTTCAGACCAATATTGACAAACAAATGTACAATAAAAAGATATACAATTTTCCAATATACTTTCTGTATCAATTCCTCCCGGTTTTCTAGATCTCTGCTTGCTGTCATTCATTCTGTTACTTCTAGAGGATAAAACTCTGATCAAGGTCATGTGATTTACGGTCCATGGTCATGTGATGAATACACAGGTGTCTCTCGTTACAGTCACAGCCCAGTAATCAGACATCTGCCTGGTAATCAGCTGTGCACCTGTGTGCTCATCACATGACCATGGACCGTAAATCACATGACCACGATCAGAGTTTTATCCTCTAGAAGTAACAGAATGAATGACAGCAAGCAGAGGTCTCGAAAACCGTGAGGAATTTATACAGAAAGTATATTGGAAAATTGTATATCTTTCTATTGTACATTTGTTTGTCAATATTGGTCTGAAAGTAGCCAACCCCTTTAAGAATGATGGTACATTTCTTTATCTTCAGGATGACAGTCATAAGTACAGAACCTAACCTTGCAGCGGCATGGACCAGTGGTTATGTTGGAGAATGCACCAGAGGATCCAGACAGACTACTAGTAGAGAGGATTATTAGATCTACCAACAAGTATGAGCAGATCCCACAGTTTTCTTCTCCACCATGCAGGAACAGATGTCAATCTCTCTGCCATTTCCAGACACTTTGCAGAAGGAAATTTGGTGTTATGGTACCCAATAAGTGTCCTGCTATTGATAGTTACCCATCAGTGCCTTCATCTGCAGTGGTGTTCTGAATGAGAAAACTGGAGTGCTATAGGTTTTCCAGGTTCTGTTGGGATCCAATGATGGTCCAGTTCAAGTATGGAGGCCTGCTGGTGAGTGCTTCAATTCTGCTCTTGCTATGAAGCCATACACTACCCCAACTGCTGGTGTGATGATCTGGGGTGATCACTCGACAGCTCAAAAATTCCCTCTGGTAAACTAGCCCAGTAAAACATACTACTATTCTAAATGACACAAGATAGGTACTTGCCCCATCATAGCTTTGGCACTAGTGTTCAGGAGCCTCAACTTACTCTTCAGTTCTGACCTGCTTATAAGAGGATCTGGATATGGGAAGGAGACAAGTCAGAGATGGTCTTTAACACTCATGATGTCCATTTTCAGTGCCTTAAAATCTTATTTGACAGTTGGTCACTCTTAGTGGTGACATGAGGGACACTTAACAGCTCATATGTTTGCCTTTCACTGCAGGAGTTCCAATTGTTGGGATAATGCTCACCCACACAAAGCAAGGGATTTTTTAGGAATTTCCCTGCCAGATTGCAACACTTCCTTTGCTGTTCTGTCACCAGATTTATCACCAAATTGAACATTAATGGAACCAGCTGAGATGCCAACTTAGGCAACCTACGAGGGTACAGGATCTACAGGCCCAGCTGTAACTTCTGCAGGCAATTGTGTCATGTGGAACCTGTATTCCTCCATACCCAACTATGTGTCATCTTGTATCAAGGCTAGAGGTGACACACAGAGCCTCTTTTCAATTATACATTTTTCCCCAAAAGATGTATTCTTTCTCTCTAACATTGTAATCTCTTACACATATTATTATTCTAGTTACACATATAATGTTTCACTTAATTCCAACAACTCCTTTGCGGTGCTTTATTTATTTATTTCTTGCTATAGATTTAGGTAGATTTCCATTTTTGAAGGGAAAGATATCCTGCTAACTTATTAAGATGCATGTGACTACTTACAATTTCGTAACACTTAAACAATGAATCTTTATAACAAACATCTCTTCTGCTAGGATGAAATTTAGCATGCTGACTGAGTGGTTGTTCATCCCTAATATTAGGGTCTGAAACAATTCCATGGACTTGTTGTAATTGAGGAAGAGAGCGCTTTGTTGCTACAGGATGGCAAATGGTAAACAGAAGAAAGTCTGTTTCGCATGTAGGTCAAATGATAACTGTGCAAGCGTGAAATAACACCACTTGGAATGGAAATTCTTGCATCCACGTGTAAAGTGATAAAAACATTTTTTAATCAAATGCTGTTTTGATATTATGTTGTTAACCATTGAATTCCTACTGAAATCAATCCAAGAAACCAAGGACAAAATTTGAAATATAGGAGCACAACTGAGTATAATGTTACCACAGGGAGCATGGACCAAAGTTCAGGTAAGACAACATATTCAGAAGTTTACCAATTGAAAAGGGTTGATAAATGGCAGGCTACTAGAAATAACCAGTATAAATCCCACTCTCGCAACTCTTCTTTTGTTCAGTTCACCCAATTCCAGCAGTGACTTTTCTTTTAATTCTAGGACACGTTTTTTTTAGGATGCAATAGAAGAACCTGGACTCACTCCAAATTCGAACAAGGTTCAAGGTAAACAACCAAGTTGAGTGGTCAATATCTCTTCAGTCAATCTATCACCAGCTGAAAGGCAAGTTTTCTAAAAGAGGTTGTCTTTCTTCTGCAAAATCTCTATATACATTTGAATTACAATGAGAAATGCAACAATTTTTCAAAGGATATGACTTAAAGCACATTTTAGTAACACTGTGGAGTCTTCTACATTAGGTGATAAACAGGAATTGATTGACACTATGTTTTTAAGATCACCTAGACTATATATATAAAAACTAGTTTATGTGTCCTAGATATTGACATCCTGTGGAGACCTACATCTTTTTAACTAGGAAGTAAATTGATAAGATTTTGACATTTTCTGACAAGAAAGATTTTCCATATCAAGATAATTTAGCATCAGAAGAAAGAATAACCATATCATAATTAAACCAGCTGAGAATGGTGGAGCAATAGTAACTATAGATAGATCTATGTATATGCACAAGACCGACATGACTACATATTTAAAAGCTCCAAACAATTCAATCTTTAAGATAGCAAGAGAGATCGAGAACGTCTTTAATGAATACAAAAAATACTTCAATTAAAGTCATATGTAAAATATGGATTACAAAAAATACATATATTTAAATCTTTTTGTATTTTTGCATCTTTTGTATTTTTTGTATTTTATGTATTGTATTCTACACTATAGTTACAGTTTTCATACTCCATCTGGACATAGTGCACACCACAAGCATCCTACTGATATTATAAATGTGAAAGTTTGTGTGTTTGAATGTTTGTGTGTTTGTTGAAACAGAGAGAATCTTATTGGATCCATTGGTTGGGCACACACTTCCCTCAAGATTTAAAAAGAAAGTGTGATTTTCTGATCCTTTAATGGTTAACTATTAAGTGTTTCCTGTGTCGATACATTGTGTATTGTATTTATATCTAATTTAAGTTTTTTAAAATTATTTTCATTTGTAATTCATGTGTAATATTTTTTTTTCATCTTATTTTGTATATTTTTCACATATTGTTATAATTTTTCTTAGAAATATTTTTCTTTTTTTCATGTGTTTTTTTTTTATATATTAATTCTGTATGTATTTTGTCTTTTGCAACTATTCTAGTTAAGGAAAGAAAGAAAAGACAAACTCTGGCTTGGATACATAAGTCAATTGCTGGTCATCCATGAGTTAGAAAACCTTTGTACCTAAATTTACTGGCAATTTTGATGGTCTACTGTTTTGTGCTTTTCTCCAGACAGAGGAAGTGCTCTCTTGTCTTTTCGGGGTATTTCACACGGAACAGCTTTTTCCCATATTTCTTGTATGGGCCATTTATATATTTATACAGGTCTATCATATCTCCTCTTAATCACCTCTTCTCCAGACTAAACAAATTTAACTCCTTTAATCTCTCCTCATAACTGAGGTCCTCTATGTCCCTTATCAATTTTGTGGCCCTTCATTGAATCTTTTCCAACTCTAGGACATTCTTTCTAATGACTGGTGGCCAAAACTGAACTCCATATTTCAGATGAGGGCACACCAATGATTTGTAAAATAATATTACACCCTTGTCTCATGAGCCCATACCCCTTTTAATATTTGACAATATTCTGCTGGTCTTAGAAGCAGCTGACTGACATTGCATACTGTTATTTAATCTATGATCTACAAAGATTGCACTGTTCTACATAGCACAAATAGAGACAGTGCCATTAATCCCATCCTCTATATCAGTAATAAATAAGTTAAATAAAAGCAAACCTAGCACTGAACCTTGGGGTACACCACTTATAACAGAGGACCAGTCTGAGCTGAGGTCATTGACCACAACTCTCCAGATATGATCCTTTAACTAGTCTTCAATTCAATTACAAGCTAAGCCAATGGACTGGATTTTACACATTAAGGCTGCCTTCACACGGAGTAACGCGGGGCTTGTAAAAATCCTCATTCACAGCCGTACAAGCGAGCGCTGCGGAAGGCTCCTGAACATTTCCGATTCACTTCAATGGGAGTGCTCGTAAAGCCGGCGTTACGAATGCTCCCATTGAAATGAATGGGAAGTGTTCGGGAGCCTTCCGCAGCGCTCGCGTGTACGGCTGTGAATGAGGATTTTTACAAGCCCCGCGTTACTCCGTGTGAAGGCAGCCTAAACATGCATGAAGCAACGTGTCAAACGCCTTGGCAAAGTCCTGGAACACTATATCCACAGCCTCCCCTCTGTCTAGATTTCTACTCACCTCTTCATAAAAGTAAATCAGGTTAGTCTGACAACTTCTGTCTTAATAAAACTATATTGCTACTCCTATGTATATTCACTTAAGAGCCTCTCAAACAGTTTCTTCACAATGGATGTTAAACTCACCAGTTTGTAACTACCTGGGGAAGACTTAGAGACCTTTTTCAAAAGAGGCACCACATTAGCCATGTGCCAGTCCCCTGGCACTGTAAATAGGCATACAGCAATGACTGGAGTAAGTTCTTTAATAGAGATGAGCGAACAGTGAAATATTCGAGATTCGATATTCGTTTCCAGTAGAGCCTCAATATTCGTTAACTCGATCAAATATCGAATCCCATTGTAGTCTATGGGGAAAAAATGCTCGTTTCAGGGGAACCACTATTCGACTAAAGAAGAGTCACGAAGTCCACGAATAGCAGGAGGAGAGTGTTTAGGAGGAGCACAGTGTGTAGTTAAAGTGCACGGACCCTATAATAGTCTATGAGGTCTGTACGCTTTAACTGCAAAGCGCTTGCAGTTGCGCTGATAAAAAGTAAGCTCCCTCGTAACCACAAGCTGCCAGCTCTCCCAACTAGCGAAGATGAGCCTGCGGCAAATCAACGCTGGTTCTGCAGCAGGCTCGTCCTTGCTAGTCAGAAGAGAGCTGGCAGCTTGCTGTTACAAGGGAGCTGACTTTTTTGTCATAGGAATGCACTGACCAGCGTTGATTGGCCAGTGCACAGCATTCGGTCAATCAACGCTGGTTCTGCCAGACCACAATGGGGACTGCTGTGGTCCAAGATTAGACTCCGCCTCCTCACAGACGAGCCTCCGGCAGAACCAGCGTTGATTGGCCGAGTGCTGTACACTGGCCAATCAACGCTGGTCAATTAATTCCTATGACAAAAAAAGTCAGCTCCCTCGTAACAGCAAGCTGCCAGCTCTCCCGACTAGCAAGGATGAGCCTGCTGCAAAACCAGCGTTGATTTGCCGAATGCTATACACTACTTGATCGAATACTACTCGCTCATCTCTATTCTTTAAGTTCTTGTGGGTGTAATCCATCTGGACCCAGAACCTTGCTCATATTTATCTTGTTTAGTCTAGCTTGGACAATATATAATGTATATCCAGTTTAGTAGGTTGGTTGATGTATTACCTGTATTGGTGTTCTACTTTTTCTTGACCAACTCTTCCTTACCATTATTTAGGGGACCTATCTATTCTGACCTTGTTTTTTTGGCATATATATATATATATATATATATATATATACAGTCCTATGAAAAAGTTTGGGCACCCCTATTAATCTTAATCATTTTTTGTTCTAAATATTTTGGTGTTTGCAACAGCCATTTCACTTTGATATATCTAATAACTGATGGACACAGTAATATTTCAGGATTGAAATGAGGTTTATTGTACTAACAGAAAATGTGCAATATGCATTAAACCAAAATTTGACCGGTGCAAAAGTATGGGCACCCTTATCATTTTATTGATTTGAATTCCCCTAACTACTTTTTACTGACTTACTGAAGCACAAAATTGGTTTTGTAACCTCAGTGAGCTTTGAACTTCATAGCCAGATGTATACAATCATAAGAAAAGGTATTTAAGGTGGCCAATTGCAAGTTGATCTCCTATTTGAATCTCCTCTGAAGAGTGGCATCATGGGCTACTCAAAACAACTCTCAAATGGTCTGAAAACAAAGACTGTTCAACATAGTTGTTCAGGGGAAGGATACAAAAAGTTGTCTCAGAGATTTAACCTGTCAGTTTCCACTGTGAGGAACATAGTAAGGAAATGGAAGACCACAGGGACAGTTCTTATTAAGCCCAGAAGTGGCAGGCCAAGAAAAATATCAGAAAGGCAGAGAAGAAGAATGGTGAGAACAGTCAAGGACAATCCACAGACCACCTCCAAAGAGCTGCAGCATCATCTTGCTGCAGATGGTGTCACTGTGCATCGGTCAACTATACAGCGCACTTTGCACAAATAGAAGCTGTATGGGAGAGTGATGAGAAAGAAGCCGTTTCTGCACGTACGCCACAAATAGAGTTGCCTGAGGTATGAAAAAGCACATTTGGACAAGGCAGCTTCATTTTGGAAACAAAAATTGAGTTGTTTGGTTATAAAAAAAGGCGTTATGCATGGCGTCCAAAAAGAAACAGCATTCCAAGAAAAACACATGCTACCCACTGTAAAATTTGGTGGAGGTTCCATCATGCTTTGGGGCTGTGTGGCCAATGCCGGTATCGGGAATCTTGTTAAAGTTGAGAGTCGCATGGATTCCACTCAGTATCAGCAGATTCTTGAGAATAATGTTCAAGAATCAGTGACGAAGTTGAAGTTACGCCGGGGATGGATATTTCAGCAAGACAATGATCCAAAACACCGCTCCAAATCCTCAGGCATTCATGCAGAGGAACAAGTACAATGTTCTGGAATGGCCATCCCAGTCCCCAGACCTGAATATCATTGAACATCTGTGGGATGATTTGAAGCGGGCTGTCCATGCTCGGCGACCATCTAACTTAACTGAACTTGAATTGTTTGTCCAAAATACCTTTACCCAGGATCCAGGAACTGATTAAAAGCTACAGGAAGCGACTAGAGGCTGTTATCTTTGCAAAAGGAGGATCTACTAAATATTAATGTCACTTTTCTGTTGAGGTGCCCATACTTTTGCACCGGTCAAATTTTGGTTTAATGCATATTGCACATTTTCTGTTAGTACAATAAACCTCATTTCAATCCTGAAATATTACTGTGTCCATAAGTTATTAGATATATCAAACTGAAATGGCTGTTATAAACACCAAAATATTTAGAACTAAAAATGATTAAGATTAATAGGGGTGCCTAAACTTTTTCATAGGACTGTGTATATATATATATATATATATATATATATATATATATATATATATATATATCAACAATATTTGGGGGTTAGTTTGGATTTCCTTAGTCATCTTTCATTATGTATTTTAGCTGATTTTATGTCCCTGTAACACATTTTATTAAGCGTTTTATAATTCCCAAAGGCTTTAGCTGATCCTTTGGATACATATTTTTTAAATGCCCATCTTTTTATTGTTTATTGCCCTTTTCATTTAAAACATATATACTACATTTAGCTATATACGTACTCAAAGTAGATTTAAATGTTTCTCACTTAACCACTGTACAACTATTTGACAATTTTCCTGTGTTATTCATGGCACAGGCAGTACAGAGAATTCAAGCTTGGAGGTCCTTCCCTTCAGCTTAGAGCCTTATTCTCAAGGAGACCAGGGCCATAATAGCTGGGTCTTCCCCAGCCTCTCTCTGCAATTTGTCCAATCGTTCCACCACATGCCAAACCCTGGTATCAGGGAGACAGCAAACCATTTAGTTGAGAAGTCTTGAAAATTATTCTATCCATCTTTTTTTTATTATAAAGTCCCTTATAAAAATGATCTGCCTACCTACACTACCCTTCTCCGAATACTACCTGGACTGTCTTGCCAGCTGTTAGGGAGAACAGCAGGACTGCCATTTCTGACACTGACATCCTCACATCATCAACCAATTTTGCAATTTTGTTGGGATGAACAGAAACAGGAGTGTCTTTCTTTTTCTTGAAGTTCCCTCCCATCCCTTCTATCTGAATTCACCTCTCCAACCTCCAAATCTAATCCACCAAATAGTTGCTCAGTGAACAGCATACTCCACTCATACTACTGTCAATTGTTCTCGGTCCTGCATTATGCTCTTTCAGATCTCTAATACAAGCTCACAGGTGGACATCTTGCTAATTTCTGCTATACCGGTACAATAAGCAGTAATGTATTAAAGTCAGCTATGTTACTTAGTGCAGGTTCACACCAGCACCCGATCTCTGTTTTCAGGTTTCCGTCTTCTGCCGACAGAAGACGGAAACCTGGCAGACAGTGTCCGGCCGTTTGCGCCTGTGAATGTTTTGTGTTCTCCGCGGTGAAACCATTTTTTTTCTTAACCGGACACAGAGTACTGCATGTCCGACTTTATGTTCGGTTAAAAAAAACTGGTTTCGCCGCAGAGAGCACAAAACACTCACAGGCGCTCACTGCCGGATACTTTCCAAACCCATTCAAATGAATGAGTTTGAAAAATGACTGCAGGTTTCCATCTCCTGGCCAGTTTCAGGCAGGAAATGGAAACCTGCAAAACGGAGACCGGGGCGCAGATGATAACTCACCCTTACAGGTATGTTCACTCCTGATTTCAACTCCACTTTTTAACTACTTAGTCAGCAGCTACTTAGTGAAGCTACCCAGGCAGTGAGCAAGCTGTGCGAGTCCTTAGCTTCTAAATAAGGCACCTTGGATTAAAGGATAAATAATTTAGACAATAACATCAGGAGTAGCAGTATAAGAATACACTAAATATCCTGAAATTAAGTGCTGCTAAATATATTGTTATTTGTAATGTTTTTGCAACTTTATAGGTTACATAAAATGTATTGTATATTGGCAGCTAAACTGTACTGAAAAGTAAATATGAGAGCTCTCTATAAATTACGGAGAATTCATTTATGGAACATTAAAGGGGCTCTATCAGCAAAATCATGCTGATAGAGCCCCACATATGCGTGAATAGCCTTTAAAAAGGCTATTCAGGCACCGTAAGGGCTAGTTCACACGTGGGCAAAGGGGAGGTTTTTGACAGCGGAATTCGCTTCAAAAACCTCTCCTTTAACATGGTGGTCTATGTAGACCACTAGCTTTTTTTTTCCTCCTAGCGTTTTCCGCCTGAAGAAGCGACATGACCTTTCTTCAGGCGGAAAACGCCTGAAGAATTGCATAGAAGTGAATGGGAGGCGAAAACCGCGCGGTAAAAAACCGCGCGGTTTTTTGCACACAAAACCGCGCGGTTTTTTGCAAAAAAACGCGCGGTTTTCGCCTGCAGTTTCTATAGCACATATAGGAAAAAAAAACCCTAGCGAAAACCGCTAGCGAAAACCGCGTCAAAAACCTCGTCAAAAACCGCGTGGAATGCAAAAAACAGCGTCAAAAAAACTCCTCGAGGTTTTTTACCTCGCACAAATAAGCTAGGCGGTTTTCACGTGTGAACTGACCCTAAATGTTATATTAAACTACTCCCCCATTTTAAAATAAAACCCTAAAAAAGAATGTGATCTACTTTCGCATCGTGCACGCTGAGCGGGCATTCAGGGTGCGCCGTCTTCTTCATCCACGCCTCCTCTTCCTCCGAAGTCTTCCGGTCCCGTCTTCCTCCGGCGCTCGCTAACTGACATTGATAAAAAAAAATGTCCTGGGCGCTTGCGCAGTAGCATGCGGCTTCTACTACAGCTACTGCGCATGCGCCCAGGCCATTTTTTTTTATCAATGTCAGTTAGCGAGCGCCGGAGGAGGATGGGACCGGAGGACTTTGGAGGAAGAGGAGGCGTGGATGAAGAAGACGGCGCACCCTGAATGCCCGCCCAGCGTGCACGATGCGTAAGTAGATCATTCTTTTTTAGGTTTTACTGATAGAGCCTCTTTAAGGAGAGTCTGGCAATGCCACACCCAATTTGCTTTTTGATGTCGGGGAGGGAATACTCTGGTATTCTAAAATGGAATTATACTGCATTCTGCAACCTAATGTGAATGCATGCAGTAGTAATGCATACCTGGAGCACGGGTCTAGACATTTTTCATAAATAGCAATGTAGAATTTTTCTATGGTCCTTCCATTTTCCAGAAAGTTAGTGAGATTTCTAGGGCCATTTATCTGATTGTAGAAGCAGCTGTGTAAACATTGTCCGTCCTCGGGGATTAATGCATAGTGTGTATTGGAAACACTAGTTTATATTGCTTCAGATAATTTTACTGTGTTATTAGAATAATCTATAATGATTGGCATGTCACCTGCACATTAATCCTAGGCAAAGAGATTTGTCTTTATTGATAAAAATACTGTTTCTCAGGATATTTTTTTAGGGAAAGAGCATACCTTCAAAGCGTGTTTGTATTTAGTCTTATTGGAACTCTTTGCGTTGCCTCATTGTGGAACAAGATGTGAACTTAATCCGGTGCAGAAATATTATTTTGGCATTCTTTGTTCTAGCCAAGAATATTGTCCAAACATGATTAATTAAGACAAAAGAATTCTGCAGGAATTCTTTGTATCTTTTTTACTGGAAAGTTTTTAGCTCCTTAATATCTTATTCTGCATTGTTTGACTTTATATTTCAGGTATAGCATTATCTTTAAATCTATCACTGCCGTGGTGTTATTTCCAGCTAGTTTTGGCACATATATTCATTTTCGTGTCATATATATATATATATATATATATATATATATATATATATATTTTTTTTTTTCATATAAAAATAAACAACCCTTATTTTTTGTTTTGCAGAATTGGAACACATATATTTATATTTGTTTATATTCACATTTGAAGACATAAATATGTATATTAAAGTTTACAAACTATCTCACAATATATAGCAAAAACTGTTTTTATTACCCGAATGCAGATGTGAACCCAGTGTAAATGTGTAGAATCCATGAGTCCTCTCTCTCCATTTACTGTAATCACTATTGATGCTTATAACCTCCATATAGGAGAACAGAGAGAGGAGTAAAGCTAAAGCCCCACGGGCCGTATCCGCAGCACTAAAGTACTGCAGGAAGAACCGCTGCGTGAACACATTGTGGTTCTTTCCGCAGCACTTTTAAGAGAAAGTTCACTGAGTTTTCCTCTGCGGACTCTCTTTAACATTATATCTACGGGAAAGCCGCTGGTGTTTCCGTAAATATAATTGACATGCTGCAATTTGCAAAACTGCAATGGCTTTGCAAATTGCAGCGTATCTGCACTGCGATCTTTTCCGCAAAGTGGGGATGGGATTCGCATGAATCCCATCCACTTTGCCTGCACTGTACAACGCGTCTCCGCTGTGGGAAAATCGTGGCATTTCCGTCCGTGGGGCCCCGGCCTAAAGGAGAAACTCTTAGGTACATATAATCCTGTTAATGACATGATATCTCAGCGGGTGGAAGGGGATCAGAAAACAAAGGATGGGAAAGGGGTGGTGGTGATATGGACAATTAAAGAGGTTGCTTGGGCAAATTGTTAATACTTTATATAGGAAGGTGGAGGGGAGGTGAAAAAAAAATCATATTCCCCTGTAACAGTGCTCTGTTGTCCTCCCAGTGTGGTTCGGTCCTGCTGCTCCGGCATCTTCTCAAAGTGAAACTGCTTGTCATCTGTGATCATCCCTTCTAATGAAGCCGCTGATTGTTCTCAGTGGTCACGTGACCCTTTTAACCTTTAAGTCACATGATGAGTATATGCATATATAAATGATAGCACAGGCAGAGATATGTTTATGGCAGTTTGGTCTGATGAAGGAGCACTAGCTCCGAAACGTGAAACCTTTTATCTGACTTTTAAATGACTTTTACTGGCAATTCTATTGGATTTAGTATTATGGCTTTGACAGTGCATAGAGGATGCCCGGATACATCTGGTCCATTTTTTCTTAATGTAGAAATCCACATAATCTACTTCTCAGTGAACATCCCTGGCCATTTGATTAGACAAGGGATCAGACACTAACCCTGCAGCACCTCAAACCTACATCAAAGATGTATGAGTTGTATCACACACAACATTATAAGGCACCATTCCACTTATAAGGGCATCTATTCTGGTTTTATTTATTTAGTTAGATTTATTTAAGGCTCTGCACAAAGGGACGCTTTATTTTCCTTTTTTTATTTTTCAGCATTCGTGGCTTTCTAAACATTGAGTATTCCTGATTACAGATGAGCGAACAGCAAAATATTCGAGATTCGAGAATATTCGAGAATCCCATTATAGTCTATGGGAAAAAATGCTCGTTTCAGGGGAAACCACTGTTTCACTAAAGGAAAGTCACCAAGTCCACAAATAGCAGGAGGAGATTGTTTAGGAGGAGCACTGTGCAGTTAAAGCGCACAGACCCCATTATAGTCTATGGGGTGTCTATGGGGTCCGTGCGCTTTAACTGCACAGCGCTTGCAGTTGCGCTGATAAAAAGTCAGCTCCCTCGTAACATCAAGCTGCCAGCTCTCCTGACTAGCAAGGACGAGCCTGCTGCAGAACCAGCGTTGAACTGCCGCAGGCTCGTCCTTGCTAGTCAGGAGAGCTGGCAGCTTGCTGTTATGAGGGAGCTGACTTTTTCTCATAGGAATGAATTGAGCAGCGTTGATTGGCCAGTGTACATCATTTGGCCAATCAACGCTGGTTCTGCCGGAGGCTCGTCTGTGAGGAGGCGGAGTCTAAAATCGGACCACAGTGGAGACTGCTGTGGTCCAATCTGAATAAGTCCGTTTTTATTCATATGCTAATGAGCCTCCAGCCAGCTCAGGAAGTTCCCAGCAGCCTCCTCTCTCCTATTATCTTCTATGTGTGTGAGGCAAACAGGAAGCGAGTCATCAGCAGCAGCAGTCTCCCATAGAAAACAACAGGAGAGGTGTGCACGATCTATCATGCACCAGTCCAATTAGCATATGAATAAAAACGGACTTATTCAGAAACCACTTAGACAATCTACATACTATAGGTAGGTGTAGAATAGACTTTCTAAAGGCTATGCAAAGGTGTGATTAGTTAAAAATGAACTTTTCCTAGTGATAGAGCCCCTTTAAAGCTGATATATGCAAAATCAAACTATGTAGCCAAACAGTGACTGGAGTGTAACCTGACATTGAATTCTGACATAGTATACACTTATGCCATTCATTGTGATTGACTTCTAAACATGTTTGGGTAGACTATATAGAATGTAAATTATTTGATTAAGACAAGATTTGATGCTCAGAAGTACACGGCAGCTTGCTATAAAGTTCTTGTGAAAAGATTAGGTTTTGGTAAATACCATAGAGCTACTTTAGCTGTAGAATGGAGAGAACATCTGTGGCATGGTTACGAGTTTCACTGGAAATATGTATTTTTACCTAGGCACAGGTGTAAGACAGTCATCATCATGTTGGAGCAAGTGTGGGCTCACTCATGCTTGTAATATGCTCATAGTTAAGAATGCAGAAAAATGATAACTACTGATAAACTAATAGACTTTTCAAGGCCATAAGGCCAAGTTAATATTTATGAATCGAGGTGATACCAGTGTGGATATAATGCCAGCCTTCTAAGTAATAAGTAGTGACAGTATACAAGCCTAATACCATTATTAAATAGGAAGGATCAGGTCAGTGAATGTAGTTGGCACCCATAAACATATAAATTCTAACAAATTAATCAGCAATTAGACAATTTGCTTAATTAAATATATATTAAGTAAAAATGTAACTTTATATATGAAGAGTCAGATGGAAGAACGATCAAGGTCCAAAAACGTAAATTTTAAGTAAAGTAAGTTTTATTATTTGGAGACTTAAAACGTTACTGCTTATCAAAATTTCTTGTTGAAACGTTTATATATTGTCACAAAACATTCAAAAATGTTGTTTTTAAAGTTTCTAGGTTTCATCCTCAGAACTGCTATCCTTAACCTTGTCACCAGAGGGAAGTTTGCTGAAGAAGTCCTGTGCAGCCTGACCACAGAATTTTTTCAAAACTAAAGGTAAACTATGCAGACTTTCTGTGAAAAATGCTGTGGAAAAAATGCAATCTTATTCTGCCGCATTTTTCGGCTGCGGCTCATTACCTCGGGCCTTAGCCTAAGGCCGTGGGCCCCACGTGACGTGAATGCTGCATTTTTTTCCACAGTATTTTGCAGTCACGTTGCAGTTTTGGAAATCACAGCATATCAATTATACTTACGGAAATGCCAGTGGTTTCCCTATAGTTATAATGGAAAAAATTTGCAGAGGAATCCTCTGTGGGCTTTCTGTGAAAAGTGCTGCTGGAAAAACCTCGATGTGTTGCCGCCACGGTTTTTCCCACATCGTTTTTTTTGTTATAGCCCATTATGTGGGCTTTGGGCCTAAGTTTGATTTATGCTGTTCATTTATCAAGCAGAACACTGGAGGAATAGGGTGTTATCAGGAAGGCTAGGGTAAAATGTACATACAGTATGCTTGTTGGCATTTATAACTTGGTGAGATGTACCACTCACAATGGGTCATTTGGGGAACGATTATGTAGGTATACTAGCTTAACTGCTTAGCATATTAAACAATTTTTCTAAATAAACCCCATATCTAGGGTTGCAAGTTTGACTTTACCCTGGAAATAATAAGAAACAGTAATGTGGTAACAGCGGCCGTGATCTCGCCCCGTCCTGGCAACATCAGCTGAACTGTATCATTTTGTTCATGACTTAACATTGAATACAACTGGTACACAACTGTCTATAAAAGTTTCTTTCTACCGCTTCAAAGCAGAAAGCTAAATCCTGTCAGTTTCTGACAAGAAAAATATGCAGTAAGATTAGAAAGAAGGATTGTACCAGCGCTATCTTGTTGCTTAACAATACTTAAGTCTCCCAAAAATTCCATTCTTCTTGGCCAACTTTCTGATGCTCCCTTAGGAAAATCTTCCTTGACTCCTCCTACAAGTTCAAGCAATGACATCTCTGTTGAGCTCCTTATAATCTTGTTTTGGGACAGGTTGATGGAGCTTTTAAATATCTCATGGCACAGATGTAGTTCCAAGCCATTTATTTGTTTTTAGAACAACACATCGGTATTCTAAAGAATAATATGTCAAAATGTCAAACATCATAATGCACAAACTTCCAAGGTTTTACTGAAAGGTAATCCCATCCCTCCATCTTCATTAGCGCTTGGGGCTAGGATTACTACCACTAGGAATACAACTTTCTGTAGCTGGCTGCCAAAAAAGTGTAACCTACATTTTATACAGCATAGAAATTCCATCCTACCTATGGGTAAAGGCCAACACTAGAATTAGTCAAATCATGAAAAGATGAATCCCATCCACACATTGCACAAAAATACCTGCAGCAGAAATGCTGCTATTTCCAAATCCGTTACATTTTTGTAAATTCCAGTATGTCAATTATATCTACGGAAATACGGTTTCTATATAGGTATGATTGAAGCAGAAAAGCGCTGCAGGAAAAACTGCGATGCGTTTCCACCACAGTTTTTCCCGCAGTATTTTTTGGCTGCGCCTCCTTATGTGGGGTCTAAGCCCAAGGGAAGTACTTTGGACACTGAAACATCAATTAGCCCTGCCTTGGCTTATATTTAACAGGAAAAAATTAACTAAATTTGCAATTATTCTTAATGTAAAAAATTTCAATCGCAAATGTATTCCCTGCAACGGTTGGGAGAATTGTTCAAGGACATTCTTTATGCCGTAAAAATCTATGGTCTAGTTTAATAATTGGGCATACTTCAGCTACTAATAAAAATAATTCTGTGCATTAGATTGGGACATTCTGTGACTATATATGTAACAAGGATCATGAAGGAAATGGTGTAAACAAAGTATGGTGGGCCAGTTGAATAGATCTATAGGATACTAAGGCTGTACATGCAACTAGCCTTGTAAACATGGGTGTCCCATAGCTCTGGTCATAAGTATAAAGTACTTGGAAATCATCTCAAGTTCTTTGGTAGGCTCAGGTAGGGAGCTTTTGTACAGGTCCTATCACCACCAATAGCTATAATAATATGTAATAGCTAGCTTAGTAATTTTGCAATAGAGCTCTGTTCTAGTCATTTGGAGCCACGGCAATCATCATTACACTATATGCAACATACACTATAGTAGGAACAACTATTTCTTCTACATTGTGCCTAAAGGGCCGCTGTGTATCTACAAATATAGTATATCCTTCCCTAAATCCTACAAAGTATGTCTAAGGGGGCATTCACACTACTGTCAGTGTCCGACAGGTAGTGTCCGCTCCAAGTGTCCGTTCAAAATCTGGCACGGACATTAGCAGCGGACACTAGCTGTGTCCGTGACACTTTTCATTCATTTAAATGGTGATCGGGTGTGTTCTTTTGCACTCCGTACCTGTCCTTAGCTGTCCGTTTGTAAAGATGTCCAACTTTTCAAGCGGACAGCAAAACCCGACATGTAGTGTCCGCTCCTAATGTCCGTGCGAGATTTTGAATGGACACTAGGAGCGGACACTACCTGTTGGACACTGACAGTAGTGTGAACGCCCCCTAAGACTGGATTTGTTATACAAGTCTTTTTTTCATCTCTGCTTTGGTGAATAAATCACCAGAGTAGTGGAGTACTGAAACTGAGGCGCCGTGCTTGGAAAATTTTTATTAACATCCAATACACTATAATATTTTTTTGCATTAAAAAGTTTATTAAAGTTTTTTCATATGAACAGAAAAGAACAAATCAGATAAAAAGTCAAACAGGTACAATAAAGGGGAGGGGGAAATGGGGGCATTAGACAAAGTCCAGGGGGAGGATAGGAAGCAGAAGGGGAGTAACAAGGGGGGAAGGGGGGGGGAAAGGACCAAAAAAGCTCTGTCAAACTGTATATAAAAGATCAAAAAAACAGGTAAATATACATAACATTAATGTAACAGAATGTGAAGAAGGGAGGAAGAGAAAGAAAGGTGTAGGAACAATTAGGAAGACATAGAAGGAAAGGCAGAGTTAAATTCAGCAGAGTAATAGAAGTGGTTCCACAAACTAGCCACGTTTGTTGGTGAGCTCCATCATTCTGTCTAAGTTCTGCATCCTTTGTATGCATAGGATCTCCTGAAGCCAAGACAATAGCGAGGGGGATTTCGGGGATTTCCATAACCTAAGGATAATGGATGTAGCTGCCACCAATAAGAAGCCTAGTAGTTTATGGGTGTGCCTTCAAATTTACTTCGGAAAATAGAGAGGGGAAGGGGGGCTGGGTCATCATCTAGAGTGATGCCAGTGACCGTCTGGATTATAAGTCGGACATCCCACCAGAAGGGTCGTAGGTGCATACATCCCCACCAGATGTGCAACATTGTGCCCCGGTCGGTATTACACCTCCAGCTGTGGTCCAACTTGGAGGGGTAGATCTCATGAAAGACAGAGGGTACTCTATACTCTATAATATTTTTAACAAAATAGCAAACTAAAGTATTGTGGTTTACCTCTTTGAAGACACCACATTGCATTGAAAAATGGTCTTCTGAAAAAGGAGTAACATGCGTCATATATAAACATAATATATGGTAGTAACCTTCTCAAACAAGTGGACTTTTGGAGAGGTTTAATTAGATGATGTACTGAGCATCGCTGGGAAGCAAGTCTATGGTACTAGTGATCTCAGCTTAACCTATTAACCCTCCTCATTTCAGTTTGTATATAGAAATTTTAGTAACATTGACCGTTTTGTTCTAGTAGCTTTATCACTAGTACATGCCTAGACCATTATCTAAATGTCACTGTAGCAGGACCTTCTAAGTGAGTCATCTGAGTAAAGTCAGTATGCTGTGACAAGACATAAGCAAATGTATTGAAATTAACTAGACAACTCAAATCAAGTGACCTTCTCTCTGAGACAGCAAGTCATTTGCAATCGGAAGACATAGGAGATTTCAGAGTATTCATAGTGAATCACAGTCAATGATAAATGACATTGACATCCCAATAGCAAGTTATTTTCAGATAATCTGAGTCTCTATTGACTCAATTGACTATGGAATGGAGGTATGTCTTTACATATACTTTTGGTGCAGTCTGATCTTCAGTGAGAAAGCCTGATGTGTTTCTTTTAGAAGATTAACTTCTTATTAATACAAACTGCTTAAGAAGTGATTGCCTTCTACAACGGAATGAGGTTGTGATCCTTTTACATACAAAGCTCTATAAAGCAACTTAGCTCAAACATTGTTCAGGGGAGTAAAAAATTCAGACAATGAACAAATTGAGAGTTTGAGGCCAACAGTTGTAAGATTCCCTGAAAAATATCATTACATTTGTGCCATACTTAAAGGGGTTGGCCACTTTCAGACCAATATTAACAAATAAATGTACATTAAAAAGATATACAATTTTCCAATATACTTTCTGTATCAATTCCTCACGGTTTTCTAGATCTCTGCTTGCTGTCATTCTGTAACATCTCTGCCTGTTCAGGTCACTGCACCACCCTCTGCTCGTGTGCTGCGGCGCAGGAGGCGGGTGCAGTTTGGTTCTTGGATTAAAGTTTTTGGTTGCACTGTGTGAACTCGGCTCTAGTTCTGTGATTGCATTTGCACCACACCCGTCTTCTGCCAATGTTGCCTCTGTCCATTAAGTGGTTATCTGGCCTTGCCCTGTGATTGACAGCTGCCTTTCTGTGAACTCCATAGGCGAGTTCTTCCTCCCTATTTAGCCTTGATTCCCATTCACACGAGTGCTTGCTATTGCCGTGTGCATACTTGCTCTTACTGTCTCTATTTTGATTACTCTATTATCCTTGACCTTTGGCTTTCCTCACTGACTTCTCTTTTTGGACTCCGATTTGGTACTGCATTGCCCGACTGTTACTGACCCTTGGCTAAGTTGACCTTCCGTTGTTGTTGTTCATCTTGTCTGCGTTTTGTGTTTCACGTATTCAGGGAGGGACTGTCTTCGTGGTTGTCGCCTATTACCTAGGATAGGGTCTGGTTATAGGAAGGGAAAGTGGGGGGCTTCAGCTTAGGGCTCACTGTCTCTTGTGCCCCTCCCAGGGTTTAACAGTTCTGGGAATTGCTGTCTTAGCAATTCCCTTACATAATAGCAAGCCCAAAAACCTACATCCATAACTTCCCTACAGATAGCATGGATCCTATTCAGTGCTTTGCAGCCAAGTTGGAGGGATTGACAGGCCTGGTAGCTGAGCTAGCTAAACAGGTTTAGACCCTAACTGACGCTGCTGCATCATCCCCAGCTGTTTTGGCACCTTATAAGGTCAAGATGTTACTCCTGGATCGTTTCTCAGGGGACTGTGAAAAATGTGAGACTTTCAGGGAGTCTTGTCGCTTGTATTTTCAGATTAATCCACATGTGACTCAGGCCCAAATGGTGGGAGTGGTTATATCTCTGCTACAGGGGGATCCACAAGCTTGGGCCCTTAAACTCCCTCCTGATGCTGATGAGTGGTCTGATGTGGAAAAATTTTTTAAGTCCCTGGGCTCTATCTATGCGGAGCCAGACCACATTGCGCTTGCGGAATCGCAACTCCTCACCATGCGGCAGGGAAAACGCTCTGCAGAGGAGTATTGCTCTGAGTTCCGTAAGTACAGTGTAACGGCAGGTTGGTGTGAGTCAGCTCTAAAGGCTCACTTTAAGCAAGGCTTGTGTGACCGTGTTAAGGAGCTCTGGGTTGGTCACCCAGATCCCCCTATTCTTGAGCAGGCCATGACTTTGGCAGTCCGTATTGACCGTAAGATCCGGGAAAATTTGAAAGAGAGAGTAGGACTTGTTTCTTCCAAATTTTCTGTATCTTCTACTCTCTCTCCTAAAAAACTCACCTTTCCTCCCATCACTTCTGGTGAGGAACCCATGCAACTGGGAGCTATGGACGCCAAGACACTACAAGAGCATCGTCTCAGGAATAACCTGTGCCTGTACTGTGGTTCCTCGGGTCATGTCATCCGAGACTGCTCGATCAAACCCCTGACACCAGCGAAAAAACTTCAGTGCCTGAGTGGTAATCAGAAGAACCACTCAGGCAACCAGGTATTTGGGGGGAATAACAATAAGATGTTGTTATCTGTGTCTTTGTCCTCTGGGGACAGATCTGTTTCTGGCCAGGCCCTAGTTGACTCTGGGTCTGCAGCTAACTTTATTAAATACTCGTTTGTTTCATCTTTGGGCATTGAGCTTTTGCCACTTGATACCCCTCTGTCTGTTACTAGAGCGGACTTTGCCCCACTGGCCAGGGGAAAGGTTCAATTTAAGACCCCCTTAATTCAACTGCAAGTGGGTTCTACACATTTAGAGGTCATAAGCCTTTTTGTTATGGAGCATCTGTCTGCTGATGTTATTTTGGGGTTCCCCTGGCTGAAGCACCATAACCCTATTTTTGATTGGGGTAAAAAGGAGTTGGTAAAGTGGGGAGATCAGTGCTCATCCCACTGTATTGCATTGCATTCCTTAGATTGTGTCAGTAAGGAAAAGGTCTCAGCTACTAAAAGTTGGGAACGTCCCTCCAGTCTTAAAACCCAACAGTATCAAAAACGTCAGGTAAATAAAAATTTGCCTGATCCACAAGTGTCTGTTGTTCAAACAGATGGTAAATACAAGGCAGAGAAAATTCAGAATTCCTCCAGAACTGGTTTATCTAGTGAGGGTCCGGTGGCCCCTCATAAAAGGGGGGGTACTGTAACATCTCTGCCTGTTCAGGTCACTGCACCACCCTCTGCTCATGTGCTGCAGCGCAGGAGGTGGGTGCAGTTTGGTTCTTGGATTAAAGTTTTTGGTCGCACTGTGTGAATTCGGCTCTAGTTCTGTGATTGCATTTGCACCACACCCGTCTTCTGCCAATGTTGCCTCTGTCCATTAAGTGGTTATCTGGCCTTGCCCTGTGATTGACAGCTGCCTTTCTGTGAACTCTGGGGACAGAGATGGGGGGACATGAATCTGGGGGCAGAGATGTGGGGACATGAATCTGGGGGAAGAGATGGGGGGGACATGAATCTGGGGGCAGAGATGTGGAGACATGAATCTGGGGGCAGAGATATGGGGACATGAATCTGGGGGCAGAGATGGGGGACATGAATCTGGGGGCAGAGATGGGGAGGACATGAATCTGGGGACAGAGATGCAGGGGACATGAATCTGGGGGCAGATGAAGGGTGTGTATGTAACTGGGGAAAGATGGAGGGGGAACATATAGTTTACGGGTGACTGTAGGAGGATTATACAGTGTGGGGGGCACATGGAAAATGAATGGGCGGAGTCAACATAAAAGTGGGTGGAGCTAAATTTGCCGCGGTGCGGCCCGCCGACTGGCTGGGATCTTGCTCTGCGGCCCACATGCTGAGTTGAGTTTGAGACCCCTGTTCTAGAGGATAGAAGTCTGACCATGGTCATTTGATTTACGGTCCATGGTCATGTGATGAGTACACAGGTGCCGCTCATTATAGTCACAGCCCAATAATCAGACATCGGCCTGGTAATCAGCTGTGCACCTGTGTGCTCATCACATGACCATGGGCCGTAAATCACATGACCATGGTCAGACTTTTATTTTCTAGAAGTAACAGAATGAATGACAGCAAGCAGAGATCTAGAAAACTGTGAGGAATTGATACAGAAAGTATATTGGAAAATTGCATATCTTTTTATTGTACATTTATTTGTCATTATTGGTCTGAAAGTGGCCAACCCCTTTAAGTAATGTTCTCCATATAAGCATCTAGTAAACCTTGATCTATATTACTGTTACAGTCTCCAGTTCTTGCCATAAGTTGATACTGCCAATGGAAAGTATTCACCATAAATGAGTGTTATTATGTAACAGTATTTCATTACAGTGCGTAGCTATGGATGTCACCTTTAGGAAGCATTGTAGCTATTATTAATTGGAGATGGTGTGCAATATGACAAGTACTGGCAAGGGAATTAAGGTTGACACCAGTAAGTACATTGTAGCTGGGACTCATGGACAAACGATGAGTGTTACTGTTTGGAGATACTGAAGGTACTCCAACTGGTTGGCTGGTTGGCTCTCCAACTGGTACAATGGGGAAGATTTGATAGCCTGTCTTAAAGGTAAATAGTTTTTGTTGTCAAAATCAACAATCAAATTTTATATTTCAACAACACTATAAGATATGAAAGCTGTGCTGCGACTGCTTGATATTTGACATTTTTCTTTTAGACAATTTCATAAGTCGAGTTAGACAAGTTCCTGAGGTGACCCTACAGTTTAGGAACTATCAATCAGCCATAGATGAGAAAAAATCCACCTTTCTGATACATGAAATAGAAATGCAGGGAGCTGGCTGGCATAGTATATAAACCCTGCAATCCACACTGTCTAAGACCTACTATCCCATCATCACAACTAGAGATGAGAGAACGGCGTTCGATCGAATTGATATTCGATCGAATATCAGGCCGTTCGAGGTGTTCGATTCCAATCGAACACCAGGTGGCAAACTCACTAAAAATTCGATTCCCCTCTTACCTTCCCTGGCGCGTTTTTTGCACCAATAACAGCGCAGGTGGGACAGGAACTACGACAACATAGACAGACGAATGGTGGATTTACCATTAGACTAATTTGGGACTGTGAACTATATAAACGTGAGACAGGGACAGATCTACAGGCAGGGTTAACTAGGGATAACCTTTATTTAGGGGGGAATGTCACTCACCTAGCTCTTTGGGGCTCTATCTTGTCGGGATCCCTGTCATCCCTGAAATGACTTTTTCCCATAGGAATGCATTGGCCAGCGTTGATTGGCCGAATGCTCGTACACTGGCCAATCAATGCTTGTCAATGCATTTCTATAGTGAGATATAGCAGAGCCCGTGCGGTTAGCCTGGCTACTCCAGACACCGGAGATGAAAGAGCTCTGCACTACACCCAACCATCCCTCCAGCTACTCCTCCTGTACTAACACGACTAGGTCAGCTTGACTATTCCTTAGTACTACTGACACGATTGGCTCGGCTATTCCTTAGTGTAATAGCCCAGCTGAGTGTGTTAGTAGTACTAAGGAATAGCCCAGCTGAGCGTGTTAGTACTACAAACCTCATTTGAATGGGCTTGAAAAGTCAACGGCCGTGTGCGCCGGTGAACGTTTTAATGCGCTCCGTGGCGAAACCGTTTTTTTTAAACCGGACACAGAGTCGGACATGCAGTACTCTGCAACAAGGTTAATAACCAAATAAGGGCAACATGCTCCCATAACCCCCATCCTCTGCTCACTGCCTTGACTTCCTATGAAATGGAGAATAACTTTTAAAGTCTGCTTGATGACCTTCAAATCCATTAACAACATTGGCTCTGACTACTTAAAAGAACTTCTGAAGCCCCATAATCCTTGCCGACCTCTCAAATCAATAGGCACAAATTAACTGTCCATTCCCAGGATCCACCTTAAATTATTTGAAGCCAAAGCCTTCTGCCATGCGGCCCCGACTCTCTGGAACACATTACCCGAGAGAGCTCTCATCTCTGTACAATTTTAGATCAAGAAGACTCAAAACACATCTCTTCAGTCCGGCATTTGAGGGCAAGTAATATCCGGATTACCTTTTGAGTGTAAAGTGAGAAAAGCACATTACAAATGTTTGTTACTGTTCAGAACTCTGTCCCAGTGTCTTGTCTGATAAGGCTCATAAAGAGGCCACCATAGGTGTGTATGTAGTAACTGACTTCCCATCCACTGTGTTAGTGGAAAAGTCAGGGCCCCTTCACACAGAGTAAACGCGCGTGTATTTTGGCAATTCATAACACCACTTCATAAACAAGCACCCCTTCCACAAGACCATGCCCCTGCACACTGAAGTTTGCACCTAGCATAGATGTCAGGGATTATTTTTGCTAGTAGACTGGCATAAATGATAATATATCTAGTGTGCCTGTCATGCCAAACCCCCATGAATGAAAGTGATGCGGGTGGCATAGAACAGAAGCAAGTGACAAATTTGTTGTGCAAAACCCGATTTGGCATTCAAGACATAATAAATCTGCCCCAGAGTGTTGGTCACATAACATTGCTGAATAATAGAAGGGATTGGATAACTCACAAATACAACCACAGGTCAAAAGAAATTTACCTTTTTAATGGTTCGAAGAATATATATATATTTTTTTTTCTGGTAGTACTTCCTTAAAAAAGTGTGCTACAGTAATTGCCATAAATCTGACCTACAGCACTTACTGTGATTTTATTATCCAGTTGTCTAATTTTAATAACTATTCCATTTTTACTACTGACTACTGAGTAAGGGGCGTTGCCCCGAAACGCGTCAATCGATGGTGTGGTGGTTTCGTCGGTGGGGTACGTTTTTGTGAAACAGTTCCTCTTTTTTCATGTTGAATATCCTCGTTGTCTCATGAATTGAAATTTTATGGACATTGAATTTTTTATTAAAAGCTACGTTTTAGTAACAAGAATACGTACGTGCTGGATATACTTTCCTTTTTCATGCATACAAGTTTGTTCATCTATATCTGGAGGACTATATCCGTGCATTGTGCATATTGGGTGGATTGGCCGGGAATCTCACTTTGGTTGTTTCTAGAGGAGACTATTACAGTAATAGTGTCCCCCACAGTTAATAACATTACCTGTGTGTGTGGGAGACTACTACCTCTGGGGTGGGGCCAATATTACAGTTATAGTGCCCCCACACAGGTAATCACATTCCTTATGTGGGGGATGGGGGAACTATTACCTGTGGAAGGCACTATCACAGTAATAGTATCCCCACAGTTAATAACATTACCTGAGTAGGGGGGAGACTATTACCTGTGGGGGGCACTATTTGGGCACTACTACAGTAATGGTAATTACTGTAATAACAATACTCATGTGGGTCTGACACTATTACTGTAATAGTTCCTCCCGCGGTTAATAACATTACTTATGTGGGGGCCTATTACCTGTGGAAGGGGGGCATTATTAGGGCACTATTAAAGTAATAGTCCTCTCCAGGTAATAACATTATTTACATGTGTGGGGTTACTATTAGGACACTATCACTGTCATAGTGTCCCTTTCACAAGTAATAGCCCCTCCACATAGGTTATAGTGCCTCTGTTACCTGTGGGGGACCTGTTACTTGTGGAGAAAGCCATTTGCATGGTGGAATATGAAAAGGCATTAAGGCAGGCTTCCACCTCTGATTCGTCTCTACCTTCTGGCTCCGCCTCCCCTCCTTTCGCCTATCACTTGCTGATTAGTTTCAGATAGAGATGAGCGAACAGTGTTCTATCGAACACATGTTCGATCGGATATCAGGGTGTTCGCCATGTTCGAATCGAATCGAACACCACGTGGTAAAGTGCGCCAAAATTCGATTCCCCTCCCACCTTCCCTGGCGCCTTTTTTGCACCAATAACAGCGCAGGGGAGGTGGGACAGGAACTACGACACTGGGGGCATTGAAAAAAATTGGAAAAAGTCATTGGCTGCCGAAATCAGGTGACCTCCATTTTAGACGAATAGTGGATTTCAAATCCGGGTCATATGAGAATGTGAACTTTGTGACTATGAGACAGGGATAGCTGTACAGGCAGGGATAGCTAGGGATAACCTTTATTTAGGGGGGAATGTTATTAAAAATAACTTTTTGGGGCTCTATCGGGTGTGTAATTGTGATTTTTGTGAGATAAACTTTTTCCCATAGGGATGCATTGGCCAGCGCTGATTGGCCGAATTCCGTACTCTGGCCAATCAGTGCTGGCCAATGCATTCTATTAGCTTGATGAAGCAGAGTGTGCACAAGGGTTCAAGCGCACCCTCGGCTCTGATGTAGCAGAGCCGAGGCTGCACAAGGGTTCAAGCGCACCCTCGGCTCTGATGTAGGAGAGCCGAGGGTGCACTTGAACCCTTGTGCACCCTCAGCTCTGCTACATCAGAGCCGAGGGTGCGCTTGAACCCTTGTGCACACTCTGCTTCATCAAGCTAATAGAATGCATTGGCCAGCGCTGATTGGCCAATGTATTCTATTAGCCTGATGAAGTAGAGCTGAATGTGTGTGCTAAGCACACACATTCAGCTCTACTTCATCGGGCTAATAGAATGCATTGGCCAGCGCTGATTGGCCAGAGTACGGAACTCGACCAATCAGCGCTGGCTCTGCTGGAGGAGGCGGAGTCTAAGATCGCTCCACACCAGTCTCCATTCAGGTCCGACCTTAGACTCCGCCTCCTCCGGCAGAGCCAGCGCTGATTGGCCGAAGGCTGGCCAATGCATTCCTATGCGAATGCAGAGACTTAGCAGTGCTGAGTCAGTTTTGCTCAACTACACATCTGATGCACACTCGGCACTGCTACATCAGATGTAGCAATCTGATGTAGCAGAGCCGAGGGTGCACTAGAACCCCTGTGCAAACTCAGTTCACGCTAATAGAATGCATTGGCCAGCGCTGATTGGCCAATGCATTCTATTAGCCCGATGAAGTAGAGCTGAATGTGTGTGCTAAGCACACACATTCAGCACTGCTTCATCACGCCAATACAATGCATTAGCCAGTGCTGATTGGCCAGAGTACGGAATTCGGCCAATCAGCGCTGGCTCTGCTGGAGGAGGCGGAGTCTAAGGTCGGACCTGAATGGAGACTGGTGTGGAGCGATCTTAGACTCCGCCTCCTCCAGCAGAGCCAGCGCTGATTGGTCGAGTTCCGTACTCTGGCCAATCAGCGCTGGCCAATGCATTCTATTAGCCCGATGAAGTAGAGCTGAATGTGTGTGCTTAGCACACACATTCAGCTCTACTTCATCAGGCTAATAGAATACATTGGCCAATCAGCGCTGGCCAATGCATTCTATTAGCTTGATGAAGCAGAGTGTGCACAAGGGTTCAAGCGCACCCTCGGCTCTGATGTAGCAGAGCCGAGGCTGCACAAGGGTTCAAGTGCACCCTCGGCTCTCCTACATCAGAGCCGAGGGTGCGCTTGAACCCTTGTGCAGCCTCGGCTCTGCTACATCAGAGCCGAGGGTGCGCTTGAACCCTTGTGCACACTCTGCTTCATCAAGCTAATAGAATGCATTGGCCAGCACTGATTGGCCAGAGTACGGAATTCGGCCAATCAGCGCTGGCCAATGCATTCTATTAGCCCGATGAAGTAGAGCTGAATGTGTGTGCTAAGCACACACATTCAGCACTGCTTCATCACGCCAATACAATGCATTAGCCAGTGCTGATTGGCCAGAGTACGGAATTCGGCCAATCAGCGCTGGCTCTGCTGGAGGAGGCGGAGTCTAAGATCGCTGCACACCAGTCTCCATTCAGGTCCGACCTTAGACTCCGCCTCCTCCAGCAGAGCCAGCGCTGATTGGCCGAATTCCGTACTCTGGCCAATCAGCACTGGCTAATGCATTGTATTGGCTTGATGAAGCAGTGCTGAATGTGTGTGCTTAGCACACACATTCAGCTCTACTTCATCGGGCTAATAGAATGCATTGGCCAATCAGCGCTGGCCAATGCATTCTATTAGCGTGAACTGAGTTTGCACAGGGGTTCTAGTGCACCCTCGGCTCTGCTACATCAGATTGCTACATCTGATGTAGCAGTGCTGAGTGTGCATCAGATGTGTAGTTGAGCAAAACTGACTCAGCACTGCTAAGTCTGCATTCGCATAGGAATGCATTGGCCAGCCTTCGGCCAATCAGCGCTGGCTCTGCCGGAGGAGGCGGAGTCTAAGGTCGGACCTGAATGGAGACTGGTGTGGAGCGATCTTAGACTCCGCCTCCTCCAGCAGAGCCAGCGCTGATTGGCCGAATTCCGTACTCTGGCCAATCAGCACTGGCTAATGCATTGTATTGGCTTGATGAAGCAGTGCTGAATGTGTGTGCTTAGCACACACATTCAGCTCTACTTCATCGGGCTAATAGAATGCATTGGCCAATCAGCGCTGGCCAATGCATTCTATTAGCGTGAACTGAGTTTGCACAGGGGTTCTAGTGCACCCTCGGCTCTGCTACATCAGATTGCTACATCTGATGTAGCAGTGCCGAGTGTGCATCAGATGTGTAGTTGAGCAAAACTGACTCAGCACTGCTAAGTCTGCATTCGCATAGGAATGCATTGGCCAGCCTTCGGCCAATCAGCGCTGGCTCTGCCGGAGGAGGCGGAGTCTAAGGTCGGACCTGAATGGAGACTGGTGTGGAGCGATCTTAGACTCCGCCTCCTCCAGCAGAGCCAGCGCTGATTGGCCGAATTCCGTACTCTGGCCAATCAGCACTGGCTAATGCATTGTATTGGCTTGATGAAGCAGTGCTGAATGTGTGTGCTTAGCACACACATTCAGCTCTACTTCATCGGGCTAATAGAATGCATTGGCCAGCGCTGATTGGCCGAATTCCGTACTCTGGCCAATCAGCACTGGCTAATGCATTGTATTGGCTTGATGAAGCAGTGCTGAATGTGTGTGCTTAGCACATACATTCAGCTCTACTTCATCGGGCTAATAGAATGCATTGGCCAATCAGCGCTGGCCAATGCATTCTATTAGCGTGAACTGAGTTTGCACAGGGGTTCTAGTGCACCCTCGGCTCTGCTACATCAGATTGCTACATCTGATGTAGCAGTGCCGAGTGTGCATCAGATGTGTAGTTGAGCAAAACTGACTCAGCACTGCTAAGTCTGCATTCGCATAGGAATGCATTGGCCAGCCTTCGGCCAATCAGCGCTGGCTCTGCCGGAGGAGGCGGAGTCTAAGGTCGGACCTGAATGGAGACTGGTGTGGAGCTATCTTAGACTCCGCCTCCTCCAGCAGAGCCAGCGCTGATTGGTCGAGTTCCGTACTCTGGCCAATCAGCACTGGCCAATGCATTTCTATGGGGAAAAGTTAGCTTGCGAAAATCGCAAACTGACAGGGATTTCCATGAAATAAAGTGACTTTTATGCCCCCAGACATGCTTCCCCTGCTGTCCCAGTGTCATTCCAGGGTGTTGGTATCATTTCCTGGGGTGTCATAGTGGACTTGGTGACCCTCCAGACACGAATTTGGGTTTCCCCCTTAACGAGTTTATGTTCCCCATAGACTATAATGGGGTTCGAAACCCATTCGAACACTCGAACAGTGAGCGGCTGTTCGAATCGAATTTCGAACCTCGAACATTTTAGTGTTCGCTCATCTCTAGTTTCAGATGAATGGCACGAATTAGCGGAGTGGTTTGTGCTGGCGATTCTGTGAGCAATCAGCATAAAAATCCATGGGAGGATCAACCAGGACACTTATTTTCCTATTAATCCTAGCGAAGGGAGAATTCTAAATGAAGTGAGGCCAACATTTTAATTTTTGCCTGAGGCAGCAGATAAGCTAGAATCAGCCCTGTATGTAATACAAACACATATCCATACATTTAGTTTTGGTTCGTACAAAACAGGTTGAAGACCACTGCCATACAGGGCTCACAACACAAGATAAATTCCCTATCAGTATTACATTGTGATCCCTTTATGGGACAATATTGAAAATATCTAATACCTAATACCCAAAGGAAACCTACAAGAACATACAAACTCCTTGCAGTTCTCGTTCTTGGTCAAATACTCTGACGTGTTTCTGTATAGCGGCTTCACCTTGGCCTTTGTGAATCATAAGAATTCAGATTCATAAATCTTTGTCCTTTGTGAATCATAATCATTCAGAAAAAGATGGAGAGCTTGTTTTATCTTCCCCAACCCCAACAGTGAGGTGATGCAGATTGATATTTCATGGAAGTAGGAAAATATAACTCATTGCCACTCAAATAACTATGTTTGAAGCCAGGTAAGTTTGTGTCAGAACTTAGATTACCTTGTACCTTATACTTAGATTTAGACTAATGTTTCATAGGAAGAAATTGTCATGAGTTTCAATGAATTTGACCTCTAGTTTGTGGCTTTGGTACAGCGGCACAAAGATTTATTAGGAAATACTTTTTGGTGGTGTTTTCTTTGTTACTCTTGAGATTCACTGCCATTTGTTCACTCTGCCTGAAGAATTTATATTGCTTTAACCTGATGGGCATTTCACTTTATTCATTGTTATATCTGTTAGTGACCCCAGCTGGTATGGAAAATAACATGTCTACGCTTTTTAGGACACAATAACAGTTGTTACTACCCTTGCTGAATTCCCACAAGGGACTAAGAGTTTAGCAAGTTTTAGGGGATAGTTTAGTGTGCATACTGTCCCAGATTTATTAATACTGAGGCCTAGTACACATCTGCATTCAAGTTTCCATTTGGGGAGTCTGCTTGTGGCCCCCTGAACGGAAACCTATGCACATTAAAAAGCAGTTACCTGAGAAACCTTATGGACCCCATAGACTATAATGGGGTCTATGTGGCTTCCTCTCAGTTTTCACACAAATCATGTGGAGAGAAAAATGCTGCTTGCAGGACTTTTCCCTCCACATGTTTCATGCAGAAACCACACGGACCCCATTATAGTCTATGGGATCTGCGGGTTTCCAGATAACCACTTTTTAATGTGTATAGGTTTCCATTTGGCGGGTCCCCAAGCGGACTCCTCGAACAGAAATGCATATGTGAATAGGGCCTTAGACAGTGCAAACTTGGGCAGTCTGAAAATATGCCATATTTATCACAGTGGCTGATACTGAATAATATATCTGGTGCATCTTTCGAGCTACAGTTTTAAGACACAATTTTGGTGAGTCTTGGCATATTCAAACCACACCCACATGTCTAGCAATATTATTGAAATATATTAGCTGACACTAGATGCACCAACAGGTGCCAAAATGTGCCACAGATGTTCCATGTTTACATCAGTGTCTAGTGATAATCACAATAGTAAATTTGAGCCACTGTATCTACATCTTAGGGTGAGTTCACACGGAGTAACGTGCCGCGTAATGTGGCACGTAGACACCGCGTGAGCTTTTGCGGGCCGTATACGCTCCCATTGATTTCAATGGGAGCGTGGATCGTATACGCGGCGCTATTTTGTGGCCGTGATTTTGCGGCATGTTACTCCATGTAAACTCACCCTTATAGTGGTTACATACATTACGCTTGGCAAGTACTATAAGACAAACATACAATTCACTTTGTGATAGTCTGTAACATATCCAGGATACAGCATCACATACAGAACATACTATTATGTAATGATCAGTAATATTGATGGAACTGAGACAATGTATAGATATAACCCTTTTCAAAATGCGGACCCATGGGATGATCAGCAGATCTTATTCAAGATATTCCTCGCAAACAGCTGATCTTGCCAGAGAAAGCTGTGGCCAGGTAGTTCACTGCACAGGAAATCTATAAAATGGCGGTCATTGTGCTAGGTATTTTATGGGGATTACGAATGCACTACACATTGCACATCCATGTGCTATAATGTGGAGAGATACAGACAACTGGACTGGTATAGTAAGTATATTCCAAAGAGGACTTTTCATGTCCTCAACAATGTGTGGTTTTATATACCGCTAGAAACCTGACAGTACACTGAATTCATTGCACTGTCTGCTTTCCCAGTATGTGCCCCTGTGCTGGAGATACTGGTGCCAAACTTAATCTCCTCAATGTCAGAGGGTCGGGCCTTAAAGCCTAGTGATATTGCTGGGCTGTGAGGAATGCCCCCCCGATGGTACGCTATCAAAGCCTTGTACTGTCAGAGGGGTGTTCCTTACCACCCAGCAATGACGCAAGCTTTATTGTTATATTATTATTTATAGATGGCCCGCCCTTCTGACAGTGGAAAGATATCAGTGCTGAAATTAAAGGCACCAATATCTCCAGACCCAGGGCACATACCAGGAAAGCTGACTCAGCACAATGCAGCACACTGTCGGCTTTCTAGTGGTATATAAAACCGCACAATAATGGCATGTAAACCAAGACATGGGGCACCACAGTGGCAGTGGTGTTGATAAGTGTTAGGTGAGTTATTCCAGGGCCACACGTTGCAGGTATTGCAGCAGGTTAGCCACTGGTGGAATTATTAGCAGTTAACCCACTGCGAATTACAGTGGCAGTGAATGCAGGACATTCCAAAATGGATATCTACAATGGACCACCACTGTGTCACACTGCATAGCCTTACATGTTTTTTTTTAAATTATACTAAATATTCCTAAAGTTTCCTGTTTTCGCACTTCCGAGCATTTTAATAACACTTTAATAACACTACATTATCTATTTAAAATTTTAGTTTTAGCATTTTGTATTAATCTCATGACAAACTTGAAATCATTGAGACATGCTTGATAAATGTGACTATAGAAAGATATATTAGCTCACAGTCAGAGCATCAGGGCTGCCTGAATATTGCACATAAGACATTTTGGGTAATTCTTAAGTTATTAAAAAACTGCTGATATCTGCTCTGGCACTCTAACGCCATCACCAGTTTGATATTTTAATGACGACAGAAATTAAACCTTGGCAGGAAAAGTGATGTTGTAAGTGACCTCATTTAACGACTCAGACAATTCCTGGTCGTGACTCACATCTGAAGGTTTTTTACGAAGCTTGAGTGAAAAGGAAAAAAAAAAATCTGAAAATGTCAGCAGACGTAAGGAGAAAAAAGAGGGGGAATGACAAAAAGGGGGCAGCGGAGGAATAGCAAAGAATGTCTTCTCTAGCTCTGTAGGGCTTGGTAATTTTGGCAACCCATGTGGGCGGGGAAATGAATGGGGCTACAGGCATATTTAGCTTGTCAGTTCTCAGTTGCTCAGACTTGCAAAAGGGTTTTCCTTAACCTGCAAGCTGTCTGTTTCCTTTATACATTCTTCACTTATTTCTCTAGCTCATGTACAACATCTATATTATAATAAAAGCACATAGACAAGCGACGTTCTTCTAGCAGTACATACAAAAAATTCTTCTGGAATTTACAAGATTCAAGGTGGAATTTTTTTAAAGTGCTCAAGTGGATTTAAAAGCCTTGAAATATGATCACTTTAGTGCTCCTATGGATATGCATGTTAATTGTGAACTCCTTGACTCGTAAGTAATATTCTTTGTATTTCTTTTTGATAATGCTTGGACAATTCTTAAAGCAGTAATTCTGTAGAATGTTATATAGCTCTATAAGGTAATATTGGACTTACAGTGTAAGGTGTGATCATGGTATGATAAATATATTTGTAAGTATTTTTTGTGAGATGAATTATAAAATGTGTCATATAATATGTACATTTTATTTTATTGCAATTCCTTGACAAACGAACTGTATATATTCATGTATTACACAAATGTGCATATATATATATATGTAAATATCCCTATTTCTATGTTACTTACTATATATCTATATACATTCATAAAATAAACATATATATATATATATATATATATATATATATATATATATATATACACACACACACACACACACACACATATAAATATATGTGTTAAAACAATTCTTTGTCTGTTTAAAGATAAAAAGTGTTTGACTTGTATAAATGCTATAGAAATAAATAAGGTTAATAAACTGACATACCCCTATCATAAAAAAGCGATAGAGATGAAAGCACCGGATACAAGAATGTAAATTTAAACAGTAGTGGTACAGCTTTCAGCTGCAAAGTAAAGCCTATAACATATGAAGAGACTGCAGTTGTGGAACAGACCTTGTTAAATTGAAAAGGTACGTACACATAAATCGTTCTGCCTGAGGATTGTCAGTGTTTCCGCTCTGCTTTTAAAACGCATGCTGGAATTATTGTTTTAAAAGGATAGTGAAAATATACAAAGCTAAGAAAGTCAAGATCACGTGTGCAAAGTGACCCTAGTGCAGGGATCTGTGTACAATAATGCTGCTCCAAATGACATCTATTTGCTGAAGATGCAATAGCTGAAGTATAGGCACAAAGACTACAGTGGTGTTCTGTGAATTCCTGATTTGACTTGCTTGAAGAAAAGCAGAAAATGTAATCTTTCTCGAGGTTTTAGATGGTCAAGCTTTGCATGCGTTGCCTGCAGGAACATAATAATTGAGAATCATTTAGGAATGGTGACACAGATGATAGGATGCTAGCTGAGCTGCACAGGAAGCTGGTACCTATTCTCTGCAATGCTAAATCCCCTTACTCAGGCCTCTAGGATAATATTGACTAGAAGTGTTTGTCTTCCAAACCGAATTTTGTATTGTATGGCCCTCATCGGAGCCAATGTGTTGTAGAGCTATGCACACCTTTGTCTTAATATATGCCAATGCGTCTAGCCAGGAGTAAAGTTTGCGAGGCACACGAATTCTGTTATACTTTTCTAGCTTGGTAATGTGATCTGGTATTTATAAGACGTTGCCACTTGTTTGGATAGAAATCCTATCCAAACCCCATCAGCTGCTTATATATCGGCTAAAAATACCTCTGCAAACAATAAATACAGTGAATATGTTTGTTGGCATGCCCATGTGTGATGTATGGTGATACTACACTTTATTTATAGTCAGAAATGTAACGTAATAATAGGTGTGCATCCTGCAGACCCTTATATTTCTGCCTTGTTTGTCTTTAAGAAATGATAATGGCTGGTAGAGTTATCATATTGTTACTATTAACACGGCAGACCTAGAGGGTCTGGTTCTGTGCGGAAATATGTCAGATATTTACAAGAAGAGGCATAGCAGTTGCTTTTCAGCATTCTGGCCAGATTGATGCCCATTACCTGTGAGAGTAATAATGCTTAGCACAATGAGTATGAGTGCAGGTAAATCTTACAGCGTGCCCGCTCCTATATCTATTTATTCAGCTATGTGTAAATAAGTCAGCAAAAATAGACAAAAATAAAATTATTCCTCAATCAACATTTCTTGCAATAAATATCTTACCCATATTTCAATCGATCATTTGGTTTTATTGTTTGTAAAAGCATGGCTACATTACTAATGAAAACCAATCCATAGAGCGCTGTTAGATGACTTGTCTGGTTGTCCATTCATAATGGCGGCACAGTCTGAACCTTCAAACCGCATTGCGTGTCCCACTTGTAAAAGTCACAGCTCCAATATAACACTGTGGTCTCCAAATGTTGTTTACATCCTTTAATACCTGGTAGGCGGCACAAAAATCCACATTGCTGTTGCACCTACTGTATACAATAGGGGCACACAGCTTATAGTTCCTGTTTTTTCCTTGAGATTTATATCTTGTAGCCATGTTCATTATTGTGGGAAATATAAATATATTGTAGGCAAACAGAAACGGAAAGGAAGCTAAATATTACAGATCCACTATTCAGTTGTATGAACAAGCAGAACCTGCTTTTTAGTTCTTACGTTCAGACTTATATGTTCCAGCCCTGTCCTGTTTTCTCTTTCAAGTATGGTGGAAACAAGTAAGGATGAAATGGGAATTTCTCAATTTATCCTTAATTAAGTTATTTCAATTGCTTCAAGTGTCCATAAGCAATATGTTTACACGTTCTTGGCCTGGAGACAAGGCCGCCAGTGAGTCAGGAAGTCCTGAGTGCATTAGCTTTATGGAATAAAAGGAAATGTAATAATGCAGGCACTACCCTTATGTTTTCCATTCCAGCCACTGATTTTGCACGATCATGCACAGTTTCTTGGCCGACATGTCAGTGTTAACGAATGCTAAATAAAGCTTTCATTTCATTTTCAGCTCAGGTTCTCTATTGTCTGTGAGGACTGACTGCTAGAACAAGGCTTGTTTCTGCTTTAACAAGTGGTCTGCTCCTTGCTATTCAGTGACCAAATTGTAATAAAAATCGGTTCAACAAAGCGGACCTGGGGTCACATGGAATTGTACGTGTTAAAAACATCTTGTGCTTGTTAAAACCATCTCCTTGTTTCTAAATGACCTTGTTTCATCATTAGGAAAGCAGCACCGGGGTTCTCAGTATCAAAAATCCTGAACAGAAGTAGAATGCTTTTTCCAAATTAAAGATTTTTTTTTTTTCCTGAGGTCCAAAGTGGCACCAGATGGGATTTGGAATCGTATGTTATTTATTATAGTCTATTGGCTGCTAGATGAGGCAAATAAAAAAAAAACCCTGCAGATATATGGTTTCCATTGATTACAGGTAAAATTGGGATCTACAAGCCAGGAAGTTTTCTAAATGAATTCCTAAGCAAACATTCCAAGCTATCAGACTCTGTCTCTATATCATGCCTTCATTTCATATCCACTGGCTAACACGGTACAAGGATATATTTTTTCTTATCCATGATAAAATGGCAGGGCATGTATGTGCATACGTAGGAGACGCAACAGATATATGCATTTTACTGTCGCTTTAAACATTATGGGTAACCATGTTATAACTATGTCTCAATTTCCTGTCCCCAAACCTATAGTTTAATGGATCCTAAACCTCCATGAGCGAAGTAATCCAGAACGTTGTTCTTCTTTTTCTGTTATAAGCCATGCAACGATCTGTGAATAATTTCTGAATTGATATAACTTAATTTTATGTTATTAAACTTTATTTTAATGGCTTTTAGATTAAGCTAACTATTAAGACATCTTAGTAAATATTAATTAGCACTTTTAGTATGTAAACTTACACTAATCTATATATGGGGAAGCAAATACAATCCGATGGCAGACTGAGTTCTATTACCCTGAGTTTCTTTTCTTCGTGTTTTTCTGTATATCAGAGAACTTTAGAGGTATATTGTTTATACATGTATGGTAATGCTATGTGTAATAACAGATACCTTTTTATCGCTATATGTTTTCAAGAATTATAGAAGGTTTTTAACTGCACTTTTATATATTTATACATGAAATATAATAACCTGTATCCTGAGATATTGTTAACTAATTTTACTGTCACACTTACTATTTCAAACATCTCAGTAAATAAAAAAATATGTTGTCCGTCTGAATGAGAATTGTAGACGTCCATGTTTTATTTTTACCAAAGCAATCCCATTTAGAAAAACTGAACAGGTTTTCAGTCATAGAAATTTCTGCAACAACACCTGCTCCATGTACAGACAGCCTTTGAATCAATTGCCCTTTTCACCTACTGGCATACTTTGTGGCCATGGTGCCCAACCTGGGTCTCTATTTGTCACATGCAGTTTGCAGGACATGTTTTGTGATGCCTGGAGGAGCCGCAGATTGATGACCACTGCCTGTCTGTATACTGTACTGTATATTGCTGGACAATAATATAGCGTCTGAGGCTTTACTATCCAGCCATACTGCTACAGGTACCCATATCCAACTTAAAGTTATAGGTACCCATATCAAATGTTAGGTACTATAATTAAAATAATTATATCCGCCATATGTAACTTTCAGAATAGATTCTAATTATGTCTGTTATAACACATAATATTTTAGTATATTTTTTACATTGTTTTATATTAACAGAAAGTAACCATGAACCCTACTTATTACAAATGCTTTTCACTATGCACTGGGTAGATGTGCTTACTTTTCACTTTTTAATGCAATCTTTTATTGCAAGATTACCAAAAGAAAGGAACCAGAAATATGAATAATGATCCAAATAATATAGAACTATTTTCAATGTCAGCTAAGAATGTGTAAAATACTGTATCTCTTATATAAAGGGAAAATACTGACTTGAATGCGGTGCTGTACTGTGTTGCTATACACACAGATACTATAGTGGAGTATAGTGAGTCTATGAGGCGTATTATGGATACATGGACATGCACTGTATCCCCAGAATCTCCAGACACTGATATAACTATGGCAACTACAATGCAATCAGTGATATCTTACTAATAGCAATATCTAATAAAGTTTTATATGTTCATGTTAGTCTAATATGTTGTATACATGATATGTACACCATGCATCTGTGCATTATCATTCATATTATTAATAAATTATAAATGACCTGAAGCAACCTTTGTGGTTCCACTTATTAGAACTTGAATCCGCACAGGGATCTATAGTGATCTATGTTTGGTTTAATAGAATGGGTCCGGGTATTGTAGTCGTAATGCACAGTCCAAACTGGCCTAACTGTTGTTGTAGGAGTAGATCCTACTTGACTTGTTCTATGTTATTCATCACAATGTGAATTTTTATAGTAAAACTAACCAAGTATAATGTACTTGAAATATTTTTGACACTGTAATGGCATTTGTTTGTCTATTGAGAATAGCTATAGTATACATTAATAGCTTTGCATTCTATAGTTAATAGATAAATGGTCATTATTGCACTCCAGCTTGGGTGCCTATATGACAGAAAGATTAGACATTTCGCTGTCATCAGCACAGTAGTTCTTGGGCCCCTAGAGAAATTATACACACATTAGATTCTTGGCCTCATGACACTTACTCTGCAGTCAAAAAAGCCATATCTAGAATACTTACATTTGAGTGGGTATTTCATTTTAATATTTTACATCTATCTATCTATCTATCTATCTATCTATCTATCTATCTATCTATCTATCCATCCATCCATCCATCCATCCATCCATCCATCCATCTGTCTGTCCTTCCATCTTCACCTTTTGCCTGTAAAGACAATATTGAGAGCTCTTCTTAAGCTGCAGAGCATCTCCACCTGACCAGTGGCTTCTTCATAATGTGCCTGTTCACGTACAAGTAAGAACTTTAGTTCTAGTAACTACAAGTAATGTGATGACTGACCACTCTGCATCTCTGCAGTAAACTTACATTACATTAGAACATCAAATATACCATATGTTAGTTATACAATACACTAGATATGTTAATAAACGCACTTATGGATAACATAATTGTATTATACCATTTTTTAAAAAGGTTACATTTTACTGAATGCAAGTGCTTATCTGATCCATAACACCACTTTTCTGACTGGATTTGAATGGAAACTGGTTATAGAAAATAGAACATGCCCTGAATGGTATATCCTGTAGGATAATGCAAGAAGCTTTACCATAGTAAATCCAATAGGACAAAGACTAATAATAACACAAGGTCAAATGAGAAGAAACCAGGCACAGTACCCTGTACGCTCTGCCTTGATAATGTAGTTAACAGTGAGCAAGTAGATACAAAGGGGATAATTTATCACAACTTGGATGCAGTTTTTTGGCTTACAAGGCTTGAAAAGTAATTTTTGGCACACGTGTTTTTGCCCATAAATTATGACTTTTCCATTTGTGTCCCATTCTTCACTTTTCAAAAAAAGTGAGATGAGTAGGGTAGGGATGAAGATAGGCCAGGATGGGGATTGCTCATTGCTCAACTGGACACATTCATTTCCAGATGCATATATATATATATATATATATATATATATATATATATATATATATATATATCAGATACTATATATTTGGTTCTGATTCTGCAAGGGTTCTGCTATAAAAGAGGGTTTAGTGCTGAGAACAGCTCCCTGCTTTTTGGTTAGTAAATAGTGCACCTTATTGTCTCTCTTTTGTACTTCACAAAGATAAAACTGCATTGGCATCCAGTTCACTATCACTACCACATGGTGGATTTACTTATTTCAGTACAGGAATAAGCTACATAAACAGAGATTTCTGAGGTTACATCCCTATAGAAGCTGATATACTTGTTCTTTGAACAGGTTCAAACCATGAAGAAATGGTACCCATAAATATCAATCTCATTTTATCTCTATTCAAGCTAAACTAAAAGTGAACCAGTGCAAAAATAAGTAGAAATGTCTAAAACCAATTTATAGCTAACAAGAAAACAGTCATGCAAGTCACAGAAGGGGCCATCAAGTCTAGAAATATAGGGCATTGGGTGTTTAATGGATTGGGCTGAGTTTTGGGAATATACATTTATACACAAGCCTTAGATTGTCATGCACTTTGACAAATGTTGACTATGGTGGCATAAAGCACAAAGCCATTGGATATTACAGCATGGATAACATAGATTGTTTATGGATTCATTGAATGGATAAATCTATGTTCGGTGGATACAGCAGAACTATTGTTGTCTAAAATTGTAATATTTTCTGACTAAAAATGGATTGTTTGTCATGGATTTAGCAAGGCCCCCTAAAGTTGCAGTGCTACGGTGTACAATAATGTACTACAGTATTATATTATTTCCCATTTGCTATAATAGCTTTCCCATTTTAGCATGACTTGCCCCTATATTCTGTTAAAAAGTTGTGGGGTGACTGAACATGGCTGGTCAGCACCAGATTCTGAACTTAGACCTATTAAAAATTTTGGATAATCTTGTGAATTCCTGTAACCATGTTCTGTAATGTAACAGAACGCCTTCCTCGAAGAGTGTGAACTGTGATAGAAAAGGGTGGTGAGAAAACAGCTTGATACTGTGGAGGAGTTAGGGCTCGTTCACACGGAGTAAACGCGCCGCGCAATGTGTACGCCGCGTTTTTTTACGGTGCGCGATTACGCCGCGTTAACGCCATGTAAACGCGGCGTAATCGCGCACCATAAAAAAACACATTGCGTGGCGCGTTTACTCCGTGTGAACGAGTCCTTAGAGTGAGATGTACATATGGATGTTATGTTTGGGTGTTAACTTGCTTCCCCAGTTTACAGCGAGCATGCCTAGATTTGTATAGTCTTGTGGTAATGCCGCGGTGTCATTACAAAGGGATTCAGTTTATTTCTAAGGACCAGTCATATACTCCATACATTGTCATTTCAACTATGCAGAGCAATATGGATCCTTGGCTTTTCTGGGTTCTAGACACAACACTGTCATATGAACAGATTTACACTAAAGCTCCACTTAGAGAATCACAGTTAAAAAATAAAGGGGAAAAAATTAGTGAAAACGCATAACGTTTATTCCACATTTTTTTACAGCATTTTTGCTGTGTTTTTCTCTACTGTTTCTCTACCCTTATTAAATTTATAGGTAAAAACGCTTGTGTTTCTGCAGCTAATATTCTATGTTTTTCAAAATCGCATGCATATTTGAAGACGTAGCTTTTCCGCAGTATTTTGTTTAATGTAGTGTATGGATGGGATTAGCCAGAATCTCATTCACTTTGCTGGTACTGTAAAATTTTGTGATTTTTTTTTTCTCTTGAGTTTCCACAACATAGAGCTTTAGTTTTAAGAAGTATTTTAACTCAAGATACAATCCTTGCATAATCACTTTATATCTAGTAACATTTCATCAGGTTGTAGTCTCTCCGTCGATCACAGATCAATAGAAGAGTGCGTGCTCTTTGTTACTCTGCCGTGGTTTTGTCAGTAAATGTACCATATAAAGTGATGCAGAATACTGTACATTGGTCCTATGCGTAGATTATTAGAATTATTATTATTGCTCTGTGTAGCAGGTTGTCTCATATACTCTGAATTCAACAAATAGACATGTTAAAAATGAACACCTAAACTACATAATTCTGTGAATATTTAGGACTGACATCAAAGGAAATTGACACTGTCTTAATAATGAAGTCGATTCTCCATGGAAATGGCCCATCGAAAAATTCTGTAGAAATCTCGATCATCCTTTGTTTGCTGTAAGGCCCACAGCAGAGGCCCTCATTGTATTGGAACATTTCAGATTTGTAGTACTGCTTGCTTATTGTATTATTTCCTCTTCTTATTTCATTTCCTTAAATTCTTACTATTTATCAGGAGATAGAATCTTAGTGGGGCAAACTGCTCGCTTGTTGTCTGCCCTATTTGTCTCCTTACCATAGAACTTTTGACTGCAATATCTGCTTAACCCCAAGGTTTAAAATAATCCATATTAAGACCAAGAACAGGCCATTTGGTCCACCCAGTGGTTCCTAAGGCCAGATGATAAGAATTATACATAACCCAAAAAGGCTGAGGTTAGTCAACTTTTGACTGCAATTTTCAAATCCATACGTAAATCTGCACAATGTGAGCGCTTTATGCCCTATAAAAGAGCATTATATGAAACCTTTCTTTTCTGTTGTTCTGCTTCCCATAAACACATGTATAAAATCCATCTGAGAAGCTTGTAAATGCATATCTCTGAATGTCAATGTGTGCTAAATATGTTCTTTACTTTTTCTGATGCGTCTGCCAGAATCAGAATATTCCAATGATTCTTTGCCCCCCTGCAATGCTTTGTCCCAGCTCCTTCTTTTTCCTTGTAGGTGTGATGACTGTAATATATCATATTAATGACAGATGTATGGGCTATGAGAACCTATCCTGCAATAAAGTACAGAAGTCACTGTAGCGTCATACTTGAAACCTGTGTTTTCTTGTTTCCTGGCACTTAAGAGTAAATTAGTTGATCATTAGCTGTTCCATTCAATATACTGTAATCTCATAAACAGATCCACATGGTGAAGCAATCTGTTCTTGCTCATTAAATAAAATAACATTACTCTATCCTTCTGTCCTATTAGGAAATATGTTTGTTTTGCTTTAGCAATGTCCCATACAAAGTAGTCTTGTTTAACACGTCAGTGGCATTTAGACATGTGGCTATTATTAACTCTGTCAATGCTGTCAGAAAGGAGGAAGACAAGTACAACTCCATTAAAATGGCATTGGCTTATATATTGGGCCAAGTTTTTGCATGTATCACATAGAAATGTGCCCAGTTTATTAATTCCATATTAGAAGGTTTATATGGCCTAATCTTACTATTTCTTTCTCCAAAGGTTGATGTATCTATCAGGAAGACACAGTTACATAATATAGTTTTGTCATATCATTGGGAAGCTTCCATCTTTTAATGAAATATCCATCATACTTTTAATACACAAGCTCTGTAATAAGTCACTAATAATTATAAAATATGAATATATTTAAATGAATCATCATCTCAAACAATAGGAAGTTCCTGCTCGCAAGAACTTACAATCTATGAGGTTTTACAATATCCCTAAGACACTACTCATTAAAAAACAAAACTATTGGTTACTTAGACCAAGATGAAGTTTTTAGAATAGACTGATATATTAACTGATAAAAGAATAGATGGTTAAATAGGTATAATAATATTGCGTGAGAAAGTAACAGGGTGCACTATAGATTTTTCTCTGTTAATTTTTTTTAATTTTTTTTTTTATGTAGATTGTGAGCCCCACATAGAGCTCACAATGTACATTTTTCCTTTTCATTATGTCTTTTTTGGAATATGGGATGGAAATCCATACAAACACAGAACATACAAACTCCTTGCAGATGGTTTTATGCCCTTGGCGGGATTTGAACACCAGGACTCCAGCGTTGCAAGGCTACAGTGCTAACCACAGAGCCACTGTGTGTCCCCTATTTTCTCTGTTAATTTGTGATCAGGGTTCCGTCTGCATTTTCTTGGAGGGTTTTGCTATATATTTTAGTGATCGGCCTCATAACTTCTGAAGGGTCACCTACATTTTCTCAAAGCAGTGATTCAAAAATTCTATCTCTACAGGTGGACGTAAATGGCTTGGTAAAAATATCCACATACTGTTACGCATATATTAACATTATGCATTGTATTTGTCTTGATACCTTTTAAAAATATAATTTTATTCAACCCTGCAGTCGCATATTTAACTGTTTCTCTGGGATTGCTGAAATTGGGTAAAAAATAGTTTGCTTATCAAAATTATGGCTCAAAAATTGCATCCAAAAAGTGTTTTAAAAGTCTTGCTTTTTGGTAAAGATCAATTCATGTTGCTCATGGCCCCACATGAATCTTATTTGGATCATCACTGTACATACAGTATTGTATAAGAAATAAATGGACGGCAGATGACATTTTAAATAAAAAAGACCCTGGATTTAATTTGAATGTGAATATTGAGTCTCCAACTCTAATTTAATTCCCACTATAGACTTAAGAAATTACTTAATTAGAAGGAATCTAAATCCTAATTATCCTAACAAGAGTTAAGCAAGAAAAAAAAGTTACAAATAAATAATGGCAGTATATGCAAACATATGTCAAATATTACATATTAATATAAATCATGTTTTATATGTTATATTTTTAATGTAATTTTTAAATATTATTATATTTTTTTTATCAGAAATATATATTACAAGTGTAATATGTTTTACTAAAATGAATCTAAGTAATATATTTTTGGAAAAACAGAACATATCATATATAATCCAAATGAAATATTTCCAAGAAACATTCACAGATATGTATTTTGGTTTGAATAAGTGAATTAAATTACGTTAGTTAAAATATAAATGTCAATGTTAATGCATAGTTTTACACCAAAACAGAAAGACCAAAAATAATGAAAAAAAAAAAATCCAGTTGATCATGGAGTTAATGTACATATAGATTAATTCTAGAACTTTTGAGCATAATAACTCTTTACAGATAATCAAAAATTAAAAACTAACTAGGTATACAAAGGTTAAGAATGACATTAGAATTTAAGGTCCATTTTCAATTGTCACTTTCCATCATGTCAATATTTATTTCGAATAATTTTTGTTAGATCAGACAATAAAATATTAGATTTTTTTCAGTATTTTGCTCCGTACTGTCTTCCGTTGGATAAATAAATGTGCAAGGTGCTACCTCTAGTAAGTGTGATCCGATATGTGATGCTAAAAGAGAAGTCAACAATGATTAAATGCCGCAGGCAGCATGTTAATAAAAAGGAAGGGATATATAAAAAATGTCAGCCCTAAAGCTACAGGAAAATAATAGGTACATAAGAATCTCGCCTGTGATCCAGTCTTTTATCTGTGCTAAGCAATATTTTAGTCTCTTGAAACATAATTCATGGAGTAAAAACAGCAAGTAGATCTTGTGTTGATTTGTGACTATTTGTAACACTTGCAGGCAGATTTCAACAAGATTCCAGATGCACAACACACATTTGATCCCTTTTAAAGAGTACTTTCCAGCTCTTGTTTGTTTTGTAAGGCCTTTTCCCCATGCTGTAAAATATGGGCCTGGTGCTGTAAATATTTGGGGAAAAAAACAGAGTTTCATTATATCCAAATAACTGTTCCCAAGAGGATAGTGACATTCCCATTTTGCCATTTCCTTGCATCTACAGTAATATGTACAAATGTTTTTCACTGTACTACTATTCCTAGGGTTTCTCTTTTGTACAGTCCCCTTTATTTTCTACTTTCTCAATATAAAGGGGCACAGTTACACAAATTGCTCTTGCATGTTCTACTTTGCTCTAAATTTGTAAAAATAAAATATATAGAATTGATAAAGACAATAATTTTCACACATTATGGTATAAATTTATAGTGTTTCATTATTTTTGAGGAAACTTTTGCAGAATGCATCATTGTTGCTTGGCCACATATGTCAAAATGTTAAATGGTATTGATGTATTTGTTGCATGTTAACATGTCTTAGTTGCAGAGAAGTTGCTTTTTTGATGTAGGGTAGGCTGTTTTTTTTGAGTCAAAGCCGAGTGCATTGAGCAGATGGTAGAAGTGTAAGTGCTTATTTTGTATCTTCTATTCCATTTGTAGCCACTCTTGTATTTGGCTCAAAAACCTGCAGCAAAATCTGCATGAGAAAAAGCAACTTTTCTGTAATGTAGGGCCTTAGCCTCAGGCCAGGATCCCATATGGCTTAAACACGGCGGTTCGACCACAGTGGAATTGCCACAATAAAAAAGTGTTGTTTTTCAGTCCCTGCAAATTGGCTGGGATTCTAGGAAATCCCATCCACACATTAATAATAATACACGCAGCGGACACGCTGAGATTTCCAAAACCATAGTGGTTATACCTATGAAAACGCGAGTGGTTTCCCTATATGTATAACGAAACAGAAAGGTTTCTTGTGTGGACTTTCTATGACAATCACTGCAGGAAAAACCTCATGGCAATTATAACTACAGAAATGCTGGTGTTTTTTTATTTTTTTCATATAAGTATAATGGAAGCAGAGAGAACATAGAGGGAAACTCTACGCACTTTCTATGACAAATGCTGTGGATGCAATGTGTTTCCACAGTGTTTTTCAATTGCAGCTCACTACATGAGGCCTTGGCCTCAAACAATAAACATATAGAATGAATATAACATAAAAATAACAATTTAAAAAATTGTAACAATTTAACTCTATGGATACAACTATCAATATTGTACGTTTGACACAAATTAAACATAGAGAACAAAAAAAACTTAAATAAAAAACAGGTTGAAATAGTGTGATTGAGATTCTAAGATATCTACTTCATATGGCTTTAAGGCTTAGTGGAAAATGACTGTTTTTTTCATATGTAACAAAAATGTACTAAATTTTGACAATTTTTTTTTGGTGTAAACTAAGCCAATAAATAGGTTAGACTAGACCAGTGGTTCTTAACCTTGTTTGAGGTACCGAACCAACCAGTTTCATATGCACATTCATCGAACCCTTCTTTAGTGATGAATCAAATATGATTTTTTTCCAAATTCAAGACATAGGTATATGTTTTTTTACTGGTACACAAAATGAACCGTGAATATGGCCTAGGGTTCGATCGAACCCCGGTTAAGAACCACTGGACTAGACAGTCTAAAGATGCATCAGATTTGTCATCCAGGACCAGACACTGTTACGTATTAAAACAGTGTAATCTAAGTTTACATTGAGTATTATGGGGATGTTCATACTGAGTTTTTGGGCCTACATTGCAGTTCCATTGATTCCAAAAAGAGTCTGCACTGTGTTTGCAGATGGTGCAGATTTTTATGCATAAGGATATTAAAATCCCCTGCACTCAGTCATTGTCATTGAGTCCACACCTAGATAAGTCTCTTTGAGGGTAAGGACCCACGTTGTGGAAACACAGGTTTTTCCCTGCTGAGTAAATGAAAAAAAAAAAAAAAACACTGCATATGACAGTGTTCCATCCACACGTTCCTAAAAAGAAAAAAAAAATACTGCAGAAAAGCTGTGTTTTAAAAAATGCAGCATATCCCTACAGATTTAATAAGGGAAGAAAAACCATAGGGAAAACCACACCATAAACGCAATACAAAATGATGTGGAAAAAAAACATAATAACAGCCTGAATGGGCCAAAACACACCTTTGCAAACTGCTGACTGTGATAAAAAGCCAAAGCTCAGAATTATCACATGCTCTATAGCCTAAATACTTTTTCAGGTACTTTTTCAAGTATTTATTTTGCCTATGTGAAAATAACCTTAGTTGTTATTAGCAAATCAGCCCCATTGTGTTCTACTTGTGTCTTTTCGGGACCTTACCTAACATATTTGACAAGAAATCTTTATATTTATTTTATGATTTTTAGGTTACTTTCACATGGCCAGTATTTGGTCAGTATCTTCCATCATTATTTGTAAGGCAAAATGAGGAGTGGAATGTAAACAAAGAAAGATTGTAGGGAAAGATGTCTTTCACAGGTACTGGCTTACAGTACAAATATTGATGTAACGTAATGACCAAGATGCTGCGTAATAGTGGCCTTACGTCTCATGAATGTGTCAAAGATATTGGGAAGGGGACTATACACGGATTAGGAAATTCTGAGACCTTGTGAACATGGCCGTGCTCTTTTTCTCTGACCTAAACATTCGTGAAAAATGTCTGTGTAAGGGTATGGATGGCACTTCTTCACATGGCAGTGTATATTGGCCATGCAACAGCCATGGATAGACTCAAGAATTGCAATGGGTATATTCACAAGGCACTATCTATATCCATTTTCACAGACAAAGATAGTGCATGTCAGCTCTTTTGATGGCTGTTAGAGATGAGCGAACATTGTTCGGATCAGCTGATCCAAACAGAACGCTCCCATAGAAATGAATGGAAGCACCTGTGACGCTGACTTTGCCGGCGGCCGGCATCTCTAATGCCTGTGAAAAACAGACTGTAAAAAACAAAATGGCCATGTAACCTAATTTTTTTTCACAGTCGTGTGAATGAGCCCTTAATAGATTGGATCATGCTAATCAATATTGTCTGCTAATATCCTACAATAAGGATCTTTTGTATAGATGGTCAAGCCTGCTTATAAATTGTTTAGCTCATTGATTTTAATGAATATGCATATTTTTTAATATCCCCCGCATTAGTGCCAAACGAAAATTGAACAGTCGCTAGGTTCCCTCGCAGATTGCAAAAAAAAAAAATTAAATGAGAACAACATATAAAAACTTAAATGGGGAACTACATATAAGAACAAATAAATCAATATCAATAATTCCTAAAATATATTAAAAAAAATTCTTACTAATACATATATACAAAGAAAGAAAGATACGGGCAGTCGACAAGAAACAATACATGGTAGAACATGGTTACCAAATTACACAGACATACAAATATGAATCCAACTAATATTTATATATATATATATATATATATATATATATATATATATATATATATACAGTATATATATATATATATATATTTCATAAATTCATGGAGAGAGCGATATAGAAAACGAAATCTTTGCATTAATGGACATAAGTCTGCTGGCAAAGCAACTATATCAATATAGTGGTCAAATAAGCTACAACCACCGCAGTACCAAAGTAACGGCTCAATAATAAATGCAATATGCTGCTCCATAGAAAAGTCTAATAAATACCTTTACACATGGCTGAAAAAATGTACTCAGAGGACACCCTGGCTGCTCCCCTTCACGCATGTTTCACCAGAAGTGTTTTCGGCTCTTATTTTGGTACTGAGGTGGTGGTAAACGGCGTTGCAAAAAAATACTGCATTTTACATTATCTGCAAAGTGGATGATCATTGGCTAATCCCATCCACACATTGCATGAGAAAATCTGCAGGGCATACGCTGAGTTTTCAAAAACTTTTGCATCAATTATACCTACAGAAAAGCTGGCATCTTTCTGTTAAAAAAAACTGTTATAAAAAACGTGATGCATTACCCCCGCAGTCTTTTCCACAGTGTTTTTGGGCTGTGGCCCACTATGTGGGGCCTTACCCTAAGTAGGTTTTTGTATTAGATTTTGTGGAGTCTTTTTTTGTGATTTATGTGCTTTATAGCTTGAGCTCCCTAACAGATTGAAACTGATGACATTGCCTTGTAGTGCTCCTTACACAGTTTACAAATTTATATTTGTTATTCAGCATTACAGCTCTATAATTGAAAAAAGTATGCTAATTTAGTGAAAAGGGATTTTGCCTGATTTATCTTCCTGGGTTTCGTTCTGTGCTGTAGATTACCTTCCCTAACTCCCATCCAGCTCCATCATTGGGTGGAGCTGTCAATCAAAGGACAGTGGGTCTAGGGATTAGGAACACCCCCAAAGGTCCTTTTCACCTAATTTGCATATGACTAAACAGCAATTTTCTCAATAACGGTTCTGCACTGCAGAATAACATAGATATATTTGGAAAGTGTAAAGAGCACTACAATGTACTGTCATTACTTTCATTAGAATTTTCCTGCTGACAAACTCCCTTTAAGTTTCTTGCCTTATTTTAAGTCGACCCACTGACTTTTATGTAGTATTACTAAACATATATCTTACAGTGAGTGGGACTAATGGCCCCCAAACTTGTTCCAGAAATTTTTATATATTCCATGTGAAATTAAAATATTATTTATGCCGCTGCTTATGTATATTTATGACTTCACAGAAGTTAAACACCTATATACTGAACAACCATTGGAACTTATTTAGCAAGACCCATAATGTTAAATATAGTTATTTTTCAATGTAACATCTATTATCAGGTAAGGACATTTTATCTCAGAGTTACTACATTTCTAAAACCAAACCTCATAACCAATTCTTCAATCTGCAATACAAAGAACTACTGGTTGTGAATGCTGAGACAGTGTTGTGCCATTTTAAGTATTTGGAAAGTTGCATCTGAATCAGAAATGGGAAATATCTGTGATTTCATCCTTTGATGTTTGATGTCTCTATTATACTTCCATTCTTACATTGAACTTGTTCACATTTTGCACTACGACAGATATCCCAGAGAAACAGAACTGTGCTGTACACATGGAAGTCTGTCTAGTGTTTATATTGCTCAAATCAACCTTGGAGTCCTTTGTACACAGAAGTTCTTGGTTAGTATCTGGCTTGAATTTGTTCCACTCTACTTGGTACAATTGTAACCCCTTCCCTGCTAAAGCAGTGCGTGACGTGGCTCTTGTGTGCCAGAGAGAGCTCACTCATATGACATGCACAGCTCTCCCACTGTGATCATTACATTCAGTGCATTTACACTAATAAGTGCTTAGAACAGGTTTTACATATTTATCGTATATTTTCGATTATTTTTGAATTTATAGTTTTAAAGCACCTGCTACAATATCAATAGTCCTTTATACGCAACTGGTTTCTCATGCTATCCTAAAACCGAATTGTATAAGTCTGATTATTGTTGCTTGTTACTTAGATTGTAATAATAATAATAATAATAATAATACATTTTTGTATAGCGCCAACATATTCCGCAGCGCTGTACAATTTGTAGGGTTCAAATACAGACAAAAAGATACATTACAAAGAAATTAGTCACTTCACACAATGGAACTGAGGGCCCTGCTCGCAAGAGCTTACAATCTATGAGTTCAAAAGAACTAAGCACGCGGCATGTTTCTATGTGATCATGTCATCACCATCTTATTTGTCCACGAGCACTGTGTATTTCTCCCAACCTCAACCATAACACATGGATGCTTGGATTGACTGAGCATCACTATGTTTCAAATGGTGACATGGTACTAAGCTAATGATGTACATGTCCGACTGTGGCTTATCTTTCCTGAGATCAAAGCATCGGGCATGTATATGAAAGGGATTGGTTCAGCTTCGATTGATCTAATATTTTTAGCCACCTTTAGGTATTACCTGCTTTCTCTTATTACTATCCTCACAGTTTTGTAGGTTACTGAGCAGCCACTAATAAGGCAAAGCCAGCATATGTGCTGTAGCCATTACCCAGGGTGGCACCATCCGCTTGGTTTGGTCTATTGCTTTACAGACTCACAAGAGCATCATTGGGACAGGCAATTTTTCTTTTACATGGTTCCTTTGAAATGTACGTAAGTGAATACTATATTTTTACTATATCATATATTATTACTACATTGCAGTAGTCTCTATCGTTATTGTTTGTAGGCGTGTTCTTGCTTTGGCATGTGGAATTTTGCTGCCGCCGTCTTTTCCACAGCGGTTTGTGCTGCGGCTCACTAAGTGGGGCCTTAGCCTCATAGCATTTTTGCTACCTTTTTCATCCTTTATTTAATCTATGGGGAAAATGCTTGGATTTCCGCAGTTGAAATTAGCATGCTTAGGACAGGTTCACACCTGTGCCCGAACTCCATTATGCAGGTTTCTGTTTCCTGCCCGGGAAACTGGGCAGGAGACGGAAACTGGCAGGCACTTTTCAAGCCCATTCATTTGAATAAGTTTGAAAAGTGTCCGGCTGTGAGCACCAGTGAGCATTTTGTGCTCTCCGCGGCTAAACCATTTTTTTTTAATTGGACACAAAGTCGGACATGCAGGACTTTGTGTCCAATTAAAAAACCCGGTGTTGCCGTGGAGAGCACAAAACGCTCACAGGTGCTCACCGGCGGGCAGTGAATGCAGGTTTCCGTCTTCTGCCGGCAGAAAACGGAAACCTGCATAACGAAGTTCGAGTACATGTGTGAACATGCCCTTAGTTTTGCAAAAAAGCATGTATTTTTGAAAATGCTGCGTTTATGCAACATGGAGCCGTAGCCTAAGAAAATTTAGTACAGTTAGGTTCCCAGGAAAACATATTTGCTGCTGTCAAAGGGCCAGAATTAGGAGACATTCACACTACTGCCACTGTCTGACTAGGGGTTTCCGTCATAAACCCAGCGCCGCACCTCCCATGAGGCGACCTAAAGCGACCGTTTCAGGCGGCGCTATGCCAGGTCCTCGGGGAGGGCGGCATTTTTGCTGACCTAAGCCAGTCCAGGAAAAGCTGTCCTGGACTGGTTTAGGGTCACCGTCACAGAGCGGTGGATTGGGGCGGCCACTGGAGCAGCGCTGCTCCAGCGGCCGCCCCTCACGCGCAGGCAGAGAGCAGGTCCTCTCCCTGCCTGCTCTCTGCCTGCTTGCAAAAGACGCTTGCTTTGTAAGGCCCCTCCGCGATGCCCCGCCCCCTCCGTGAGGCCCCGACCCCTCCTTTCTGACGTCTGCCTCAGGCGGCAGAAACCAATGGTTCACCTCTGCGTAAGCCCCAGGGAAACTGGACAGGTAATGGCTTGCCGGAGGATAGCTTTAATACCCATTGATTTGACCAGTGTCCATTTGTAGCCTCTCTGCCTGGAAACCATTGTTTTTGCATGGACACGAAGTTATACATGAAGGACTTTGTGTCCATACAAAAAAAAAAACAGACAGAAACTCCTGGGCGGACAGTGGCGTTAGTGTGAACGTTTCTTTCGGCAGAATATAATTGCCTTTGGTATTGTAAAACGCAGCATTTGTTTTGTGGCATTTATGCAACATGGGGCCTTTGCCTAAGAAAATTTAGCTTAGGTAGGTTCACGGGAAGACAAATTTGCTGCTGTCAAAAGGTCTCTAAAAATGAAAATTGGAATCTGGTTTGTATGTTAAACTGTTGCAGTTTTCTCTTGCTAAACCTCACTACATTTGTAAGTAGTTGTGGATTTGCAATATTATTATTGTTTATTTATATAGCACCATTAATTCCATGGTGCTTTACATTTGGGGTTTACATACAATACATAGAATATACAGGTAGATATCATACTAACAGTGACCGACTGGCACAGTGGGGTAGAGGGCACTGCCCGCGAGGGCTTACAGTCTATGAATTTCAGCAATACTGCTGAAATTCTCACTACAAATATTATTTATGATATACCAAAGCTATATATTATATTTTAATGTTCACTAATATTGTGTAATATGAGATCATATTGAGATCTTCATGTAATATGGAGCAACAAATCTGTCAAGGCAAACAATAAATGCAGTTGTGACCAACACCAATTATTCTATATTGAGAAAAATGTTCACCCTTACAACGACTGCAAAAATTCCAAGACTCTTTTCCCACAATTTCTCACTGATGTCACAAAGTCTAGTAAGTCCAATGTGGTATTTTCCTTTGTGCACTGGTTCAGATGGTTGTACTCATCTCAGTCTCTGGGTGCCCTGTTTAATTATGCTGAGCCCGAGCACATGTAAGTCACTCTAATCAACATCAAATTACTACAGTATGTTAAAATAAAAGAAAAGACATCTATACAGCGCCTTCATGTCAGAAAAACTACATTCAACCATAACAAAGATTCACTATGACGTAAAACTTGCATGCAAATGTGTTTGGAGTTAGGCTATACATACAGTACGTATGTATTTATGTGCTTGTGCATTACATACGTCTATAAATACACATACATCATGTATATTGCTTCACAAAATGTTGGATAGCTAAATTAAAAAGACAGTCCTTTTCATGTTGAAACCTAAAGTCATGTGTTCACCCTTTGACCTTTGAGAACACTGTTGCCTTGATGGTTATTTCTCTACTTCTAAGGCATGTTTCACATTGTGTTTTTTTATATTTGTTTAGTAGATCTGTTTAATGGATGCAAACAGATGGCCATCCATTACACCCTCTTGCAGATGACTGTATGAATGGTCAGTTTGCTATCTGGGTTTTTCCTAGCTAGTATACTGACCCATTCATTTCTATGGGCTTGTACACGTGACCGTGAATTACATGGTGTGCTTTAGCTAGAAATCCATCTAAACAATCTTCCAGTCCCCTTAAGGCCCCCTTCAGAATGGAGCACCAGTGCACTTGTGTGATTGGTGCTCCTTTCACTATAATGGGGCTGCCGGAATTGTAATGCAGCCCCATAGAAGTGATTGGAGCCCATGTCACACAAGTACACTGGCACTGCATTCACAAAGAGGTGTTAGAGGAACTTTTGGTCCCCAATCATCTTGATCACTGGGGTAAACGTTGATCAGTCCCCCAGCGATTGGACATGTATCCCTGTCTTGTGGATAGGGAAAAAGTGTCTATAACAAGACAACCCTTTCAGGGGGCTCTATCATTGGGAAAAGTAATTTTTAACTAAGCACATACTTGCATAGCCTTTAGAAAGGTTATTCCACACATATATTTTGTATGTAAATCCCCTCAGTAGTTTTTGAATGAGCCTGTTTTTATTCATATGCTAATTAGCTTCCAGCGAGCACAGGAAGTTCTCATGGTGCACCCTCTGCTATTCTCTCCTGTGTGTGTATGAGAGCAGGGAGATGAGTCATCAGCAGAAGAAGCCTGTGTTGTACACACACATAGGAGAGAATAGCAGAGGGTGCTCGATGAGACTTCTGGAATTCATGGCAGAGGCTAATTAGCATATGAATAAAAACTGGCTCATTCAAAAACTACTGAGGCAATATACATACAAAAGGTATGTGTGAAATAGCCTTTCTAAAGGCTATGCAAGTATATGTTTAGTTAAAAATGACTTTTCCAAATGATAGAGCCCCTTTAATTCTGTTGCTCTCAGAAATGTGAGCTTAGCTTTAAGCTTTTTCAAACAATCAGAAAAAAATGTAAATGGACAACATGTGCAAAATATAGCAATGTTTATTAGAGATGAGCGAACAGTAAAATGTCCGAGGTTCGATATTCGTTTCGAGTAGCCCCTCAATATTCGACTACTCGAATCGAATATCGAACCCCATTATAGTCTATGGGAGGGAAATGCTCGTTTCAGAGGTAGGCAACGTTCGAACAAATTATACTTACCAAGTCCACAAGTGAGGGTCGGGCTGGATCCTCAGTGCAGTCTTCTCCTTGCAGCGACCCCGCGGCGTCTTCCAGGTGTTCATTCACTCTACCAGGCATCGGGCCTGGGCAGAGCCGACTGCGCATGCCCGCACTAGAAGTGGGGAAGCTGCACGGAGAAGACTTCTAAAGGTAGGAGAAGAACCAGCATTGATTGGCCGACTGTATAGCATTCGGCCAATCAATGCTGGTTCTGCATCGAACTTTTCCATTCGAACAGCGAGTGGTACTCGATCGAGTATGAGTATTTCGAATAACGTAGTATTCGATCGAATACCTACTCGATCGAGTACTACTTGCTCATCTCTAATCTTTATAAAAAAAAATATGAATACATAGACATAAAATTGTAAAAAGGAGGAAAATCCACTAATGTGTGATGAAGGGGACACTATAATTCGAAAGTAATACATGATGTTATTCTGTATGTGTTACTAGATTGTCCTATTTAAATCTTTTACTAACATTAATTATCATATTTTTTATTTGTTAGCTATATGCATTGTTCTAATTATTTAAATATGGTTATTATAATGCAGCCTACATATGATTATTTTTTTTTCCAAACATCTCATAATATTTAGATATGATGGGTGTTACTATTTGTTTGAACAACTACTTACATTTGTGATTACATTAATTTCACTTCTAAGGCTATGTTTACATCTGTGTTACATATTTCCATTCTGCTTTGATACAAATAGATACAAAGATAATATTATCTAAAGTTTCAACTGTCTTTACAAATATGACCCTTCAGACGTAAAGTATAAGATAAGTTAATCCTTAAATAGTCCCACCATGGGGTGGTTTTTAAAACATCCTTCATTATGTTTGCCTTAAAGGGGCAGGCCACGCAAAAATTTTACATTTTAAATAGGACTGGTGCTCTGGTGCCTCCCAGGGTGGTCTGGTCATGTCAGTCTATTGTTGTTTTCTAATCCTCACAGCTTCCTACTGTATATATTTTCTATTTATTTTGTAGCCATTCTTGGCTTTGGATTTAAAGAGCACAGCAAATTCTGCAACAAAAGAAAAAACACTGATTTCCTGCAATGCGGGACCTCAGCTTTAAAATACTGTGGAAAAAAACATAATGCATTTCTGCTGCTTTTTTTTAGCAGTATTTTTTATCTGTGTATCGCTGTGCGGGGCCTGACTTAGGCTGCTTTCACACGGTCAGTGTTTGATCAGTGATGTTCATCAGTGATTGTGTGCCAAAACTTGGAATGGGTTAAAGGAATCCTATCATACAAAGACATTTTTTTCTTAGTAACATGTCGGAATAGCCTTAAGAAAGGCTATTTGTCTCCTACCTTTCGTTGTCTTCTCCGCGCTGCCATTCTGTAGGAATCCCAGTTTTTGTCGGTATGCAAATCAGTTCTCTCGCAAAACTGGGGGTGGGCCCCAGCACTCAAACACCACTGGGAGCGTCCCCAAAACTGCCAGAGAACTCTCTCCAGCGCCACCTCCATCTTCGTCAGGAATGTCCTCTTCATCCTCTTCTTCCAGCGCAGGTCTCAGACTTCTAGGCCTCGGGTCTCGAGCAGAGCAGACTGCGCTTGCCCACAGGCCACGAGAAAATGGCTGCTTACAATACTGGGTCATTCTAAGACTGGGTCAGATCATTTCTGCAGTTCATATTAGGAAGCTGTATTTTATTTCCTGTAGCTGGGGCTAAGATATCAGACCGAGTTACAGGAGAAATCAGAAAAAAAGAGTGGTAGTGTGTTTTCTGGTTTACAATGAGTATTATCACTTACCAGGTATATTACAGCTGTATAGTCTTAGGCTTCATGCACATGGCTTTGTTTCAGATCTATGTTGTTTGGATCTATAATAAGACAACCAAAGATGGCTATGGGCCTATTCTGTTGCATCTGTGCACCTTTAATTTTATAAAGAGGTATAAAATTGAGGCTTTTTTCAACTCATGCTTTAGTATGGTGTTTCTAGAGAAGATTATAATGCCATATATTGTTTCCACTACAGTACTAGTGATACAATACACTGCTGCTGCAAACTAGGATCATACATTGGTGGCACACTACCCGTTTTTGCTGACATACTTCACTGAAGCTAAAAAAAACACTGGAACATACACTGAAGACACTGTCCGCAAAAAAGGAACAAGGATTACTAGTTTACTGACCGCAAAATACGCATGGTCATCTGCAACTAGCCTTATGGAAGATCTCAAGCTAGCCAGCCATTTCAGATACCTGTAGGCTGAACAACTATTTGATCGGAAGCTATTCGACCTGTCCATACACACCCATGCATGTTCCAGATGTTGAAATCCAGCATGTCAGTCCTTACTCTAGGAGCCAGGAGGACTCCAATGAATTAGATGGTCAACAGGTCCTGTCAAAATTGACTGGTTCAGAAGATATAATGTGTATGACCTGGTTTAGTAATGGTCAGTAATAATAATGGGCTAGATTAGCCTAAGTCTTCCACCAAGCACTTATGCATATCACTATAAATAAGATTTTAGTGTGCTTCACATGCAATGGAACTAAGCGAGGCTAGAACAACTGAAGGAAGCAGGTCAGACATACATACGATAAGGATGATTTAACCATTCCTCCTGTACCCACCAACATGTCTATGCTCCTGACATCTACAGCATATGTCTTTCTTTATATTATGACAAAACACGATGATCGCAGAATGGATTTGGTCTGACCTGCATTCCCTTTTTCTATTTGTAAGGCAATGACTTTGTAACCCCACCTCTCCCTGTCAGCAGTAGTATATAAAGCCGCTATCCGATGTCATCACCCTTACACTTAGTCAGAAATTAGTAGATGGAAATGTTTAACACATGAAAACACACGTGAAACACATCAGCTAGAAAGCCACAAAAAGTGTAGTTACAGCACGCAAAAATATGAAGGCATCCTTACATAGGAGCAAAACGGAAATTACACCACCGTATATAATAAAATACATGGCACAAATGAATTTTCATTTGTTTTGTGGTGTGCTCCATTTTAGCTTGATCATAAAATAATGCTTCAGCAGCTGTAAATCTCTGTCCCTCTCTACTGTCTACATTGTGTGAGCTAGAGATAAAGCGTAAGGCCAAGGCCCCACGTTGCAGAAACACAGCATTTTTCCTGCTGCAAAAACGCAACAGAAAAAGTAGCTGTGTTTTACATTACCAGCAAAGTGAATGAGATTTTGGATACTCTTATCCACACATTGCACAAAAAAACCCCTCAAAATTCTGCAGAAAAGCTGCTTTTTAAAAAATCCATGTGTTTTTGGAAAATGCAGCATGTCATTTTTACATTCGGAAATGCTTGAAACTGCAGAGAAAAAAAAGCAGTAAAACACAATTAAGACACTGCAAAAAAAAAGTGATGCGTTGCTGCCGCAGATTTTCCCGCAACACTTTATTACGTGGGGCCTTAGCCTAAACGTGTTACTTAAAAATTTTGATTTTTTTTTTTTGACTTGCCAAATGCCAAAAAATGGAAAGCTTTAAAAATCCTAAAACATATTAAGTATTTCTCCCAGAAAATTATTGCAATTACACATGTTTTGTTATAGACATGTTTATTTCATTTGTGTGTATTGAAATAACACAAAAAAACTGAGAAAAAAGGCAAAGTGGACATAATTGGAACTGGACAAAATAGTTGGCACCTTTTCAAAATTGTAGGTAAATAACTTTGTTTCAAGCATGTGATACACGCTCAAACTCACCTGTGGCAAGTAACAGGTGTGGACAATATAAAAATCACACCGGAAACCAGATAAAAAGGAGAGAAGTTGACTCAATCTTTGCATTGTGTGTCTGTATGTGCCACACTAAGCATGGAGAACAGAAAGAGAAGAAGAGAACTGTCTGAGGACTTGAGAACCAAAATTGTGAAAAAATATCAACAATCTCAAGGTTACAAGTCCATCTCCTGAGATCTTGATGTTCCTTTATCTACGGTGCACAATATAATCAAGAATTTACAACTCATGGCACTGTAGCTAAGAAAAAATTTGATGAAAGGTTGCAATGGTGGATAAACTGTAACAATCAAGTTCCAAAGAATTTAGAGCTGTCCTGCAGACGCAAGATGCATCAGTGTCAGGATAAACTATACTTCAACTTTTGATTGAAATGAATGGCAGGAGACCCAGGAGGACCCCACTGCTGACACAGAGACATAAAAAAGGTACACAGTTTGCCAAAATCTACGTGAGTAATTAAAAATCCTTGTGAACAGATGAGATGAAGATAGGGCTTTTCAGTAAAGCACATCATTCTACTGTTTACCACAAATGCAACGAGAAAACAAAGATAAGAACACAATACAACCAGTCAAATATGATGGAAGTTCAAAGATGTTTTTGGGCAGTTTTGCTGCCTCTGGCATTGGGCTGCATTAACTGTGTGCAAGGCATCATGAAATCTTGTAGATTTTGGGTCTCAATGTAGGTCCTAGTGCCTGGATTCGAATCCTAGGTCATGGGTCTTCCAGCAGGACAATGATCCCAAATATACTTCAGAAAGCACCCAAAAATGAATAGGAACAGCCTGTTCTAAAGTGGCCAGCAATGAATCAGGATCTAAATCCCATTGAACACTTGTTGAGAGATCTTAAAATTGCTGTTGGGAGAAGGCACCCTTCAAACATGAGAGACCTGGAGCAGTTTGTAAAAGAAGATCGGTCCAAAATTCCATTTGAGAGGTGTAAGAAGCTTGTTGATATGATTGGTTATAGGGAGTGATTGATTTCAGTTATTTTTTTCAAAGGGTGTGCCACAAAATATTAAGTTTAGGGTGCCAGTAATTTTGACCAGCCTATTTTTGTAGTTTTGCATGGAATTATATAATTTTTGGCTTTTTTTTTTTTTATTTCTCTATTTTAGGGTTGTTCCAATCAGTGGTGAACCTAGCCTCTCTGCTGCCTGAGGCGGACGATCGAAAGACGCCCCCCCCACCACCACCCGTCCGGGGGGGGGGGGGGTGATGTTCATCTTTTGATCATCAGCCAAAGACAGTGGGGGGGGGGGGAACATTACAATAAATACAATGCAGTAATACTCACAGGAGACGTCTCCCCACATTTCCAGTCTCTTCCCTTTGGACCGCCATGACCACTTCTTTCAGCTGTGACTTGACTCTGTAAAGTTTGAAACATAGACATCTTTGACTCCTCACTTCTCCACACACCCAACCCCTATATATGTATATATACACATATATATATATATATATATATATATATATCCACAGCGGCCCCTGCAGCCTATATTATGCCCCACAGTGGCACAATAGAGGTTGCAGCGGGGCTGCTGTGGGGCATAATAGAGGTTACAGGGGCCACAGTGGAACCTTCAAGCTCTATTATGCCCCACAGTTGCACACCCATGAACTATTATTATACTCAGGGGTCTTTTCAGACCCCGAGTATAATAATCGGAGCCCCAGGGGAGATGAGGGAACATAATAAACACTGTCACTCACCTCTCCGGGACCCGATGTTAAAAACGACCTTTCATGGGTTTGGGCAAAGGCAGTTCTATATACTGCTGGAAAGCTGACAGTGCGCTGAATTCAGCACACTGTCGGCTTTCCCGATCTGTGCCCCGGGTGAAGAGCTATTGGTGCCGGTACCGTAGCTCTTCACAGTCAGAAGGGCATTCCTGACAATCTGTCAGGAACGTCCTTCTTCCCAGCAGCGCCTATAGTGCTGTGCGAGCCCCCTCCCTCTGCTCACAGTACTCGTCCATAGAAGAGCACTATCAGGAGGGGAGGGAGCGTTCCTCCCCGCTCACACAGTACAGCGATATAGGCGCTGCTGGGAAGAAGGACATTCCTGACAGATTGTCAGGAATGCCCTTCTGACTGTGAAGAGCTACGGTACTGGCACCAATAGCTCTTCACCCGGGGCACAGATCGGGAAAGCCGACAGTGCGCTGAATTCAGAGCACTGTCAGTTTTCCAGCGGTATATAAAACTGCCTGTGCCCAAACCCATGAAAGGTCCTCTTTAATGCTGGCATGCTTCGGGCCTATATGGTAATGCCCAGACATCACGTGGTCTGGGATATTACCATATAGGCCCGAAGCCTGCCCTAGCAGCACCATACAGGCCAAAGCCTGTGTTAGCAGTAACAGGCTATTACTACTAGCACAGGCTTCGGGCCTATATGGTACTGCTAGGGCAGGCTTTGGGCCTATATGGTAATACTCCAGACCACGTGACGTCTGGGCATTACCATATAGGCCCAAAGCCTGCTAGGGGTAACACCGGATCCCGGAGAGGTAAGTAACATTGTTTATTATGTTCCCTCACCTCCCCTGGGGCTCCGATTATTATACTCGGAGGTCTGAAAAGACCCCCGAATATAATAATAGTGGTAGTGAGATCGCGGCCTGCCCGGGCCTACTCACTGCCGGCCTCCGCGGCCTATAGTAAAAGCGGAAGCGGGGGCAGCAGTGAGCAGGTCTGGGGAGGTAGGTAAATAGGCCGCTACCTGCTAGAGATACTCCAGCAGGTAGCGGCCTATTATAAAACAAAAAAAGAAGTTTTATACTCACCGATCTTGTTGTTGTTCCCGCCGCCTCCGCGATCCTCTTCTCCTGCAGGCTGACGTCTGCGTAGGTGGCGTCACTAGGCCGCGAACGCACGCTGATACGTCCTCAGACGTCTAGGTATCAGCGAGCGTCATCACGTAATGACGCCGCCCACGCTGATACCTAGACGTCTGAGTATGTATCAGCGTGCATAGGCGGCCTAGTGACGCCGCCTACGCAGACGTCTGAACCAGCGCAGAGAGAAGCATCTCTCCTGCGCTGGTTCGAAGTAAAAAAAGTAATAATAAAAAAAAAAAAGTCGCCCGTGCGCCACCCCCCTCCCGTGTGCCGCCCAAAGCGACCGCCTCAGGTCGCCTCATTAGAGGTGCGGCCCTGGTTCCAATACACACAAAGGAAATAAACATGTGTCACAATAATATATGTATGTATATGTGTAATTGCTATAATTTCCTGGGAAAATACTTCATTTTCTGGAAAAAAAGTTCAGAGGTGCCAACACTTACGGCCATGACTGTATGTTCTTTATGTCACTAACTGCCCCTTAAGCATCTCATAAAGGGTTTAAAAGAGATTTTGTTGATGATAGACTCCCTTGAGGCTAAGCCCCCTTTTCTTACTATAACTATGTGTAAAATGGTAGCATTTGACATTCTGCGATGTACAAAAACATGGGCATTTTTGAAAATGCAGTATTTCCGCTGTGGATTTTTTTCTGCAATGTGTGGATGGGATTAGCTCCACAATGTGGGACCCAGGCCTTAAGATCTTTTTAGGTAGGGAAAGAGCCACAATGCCTGCTTGCTAGGGTTGAGCCGATCGTGAAATTTCAGGATCGTTTTTTAAAATTCGATTTCTGCCAAACTGTTTCAATTTTTGGACTCCACGCTGTGTAGTGATTAAAAAAAAAAATCCCCTGGCTACTTAGCCCCCTGGTGTCCACTTACCTGCACAGATCTGCTGCCACTGCCACTCCCCATTCTTCTCGGTCCGGTCCTCTCTCATTGACATGCCTTCAGAGTGCTGTGCACGCCCCCACCTCCTTAGGCTAGTGTTAGAAATTATGGGAGTAGACGAGGCTTGTTGTGGCTCCTAAGGGCGCTCTGAATGCATGTGAAGGAGAAAGAAGAGGCGCAAGAAGAACGGGGAGCGGCAGTGGAAGCACTTCTGTGCAGGTAAGTTGAGTGACTGGGATCGTAATTCTGTTCCCGATCCTTTTTAGGTGGGATTGGAATCCGATCGCGAAATTTACTCGATCACCAATCAGGATTCGATCTTTTCCGATCCCGATCGCTCAACCCTACTGCTTGCCTTTTTTATTTTTTTTTATACATGTGACAAGTATATAACATTAAGCTAAATAGTTCTAATTTTTTATGTTTATTGTACTTGTAATTATTTTCCCCTGGAGAAGAATAACATAAGTGTGTAAATGTGATTTTAGTTTAGAACTGATTTGTAAATGAGAATTAGCATTTTATACAATAGAACTGTTAGTTTGTGGGTTTATTTTTACATGAAAAGGTTAATGTAAATCATTGTAGATTCCCAAACCGAAATGAATCGGTATTGAAGATTAAATAAGGGCATATGTATAAGAACAGGGCCAAAAGTTGTTACTTTTCAGACAGTTTTATGTGTACACAGCATGGTATGTTTCTATTTAATTCTGAAAATGTGCTATTTATTACCATTGCAGTATAATTCATTCTATCAATCAGCTTTGTGTAGCATGTATTAAATTAAATGGAAGTAAATGGTAATGTGATCAGTTCAATTATAAAAGTGACAGTAGTTGGCTAAACTTTGACTGCCTTGCATTCTTTAAATGGGACAAAAAGACATGTAGATCATTGATCTCAATCTGGACAAACTTGTCCAGGAAAATTTAGGAAGGTGAAAACCTTTTCTCTATTATGATAAATATAGCCTTGCAGGGCTGTTTCACCTTGGAGATTTCAGGAATAGGTTATGTTCACAGAAACTTCTGAGAAATCCTGAACTGTAGCCAAGAAAACAAGAAGACCATATAAATCAATGAGAATCATGGAGTTCCCAGTATCTTGCAGACTTAGTGAACCAGTTATAAACAAGATTAAACTATAGGCACGTAAAAATATTGTAGTGAATGTGAATGGTTATTCAAGAAAGTGAATGGCAAATATTCAGTTTATTATCCATGACCACTTGTGATGGAAAAGGTCCTACAATTATCACCAAAGCTACTTGAATCATAGGTGAGCATCAGTAATGGTGAGGGGTTTGTTGCAGTAGTGACAATGCTGCAGAGAAGATCTCAAGGCAATAAAATTAGGTTGGGTTTACTCACTTAAAACACACTGGCCCAGATTTACTATTAGTTAGACAGTGCAAATTTAGGCAGGCAGTCTAAAAGTACACCAGGTTTATCACAGTGATTGATGCTGGATGGTAAATTTGGTCTATCTTTAGACTGACTAGGTTGTAGCACCTTATAGTTGGCTTATTTTTTGACACTATTTTAGTTCATGTTGGGGGCATCATGGCTCATTAAAACCACACCCACTTTTATGAAATTCCACTCCCACATGTCATGCACGTCAGAAAATTCTACCCCAACATAGATGCACCACACTACGCCAAAGATGTGCCGTGTTTACGCCAATACTATAGTTTCTTTTGGGGGTGGGGGAGATGTATTTATTTATATCTTTTGCTCTTGTCATGTTTAGTAATTGTCATGAGGAGCTTTACAATCAAATATATAAATGGCACCTCCCCTACCAAGCTAATGATAAGATGATGTGAATATGTGGCAGTTCATGTCATTTAAGGTATGGTTACACTACCATAATTACAGTTTCTTGCTGTCATCCGTCATAGGGTGACAGCAATGGACATTAACGGTGGAGTAGTAATGCATAAAGTCACTGCCCAGCCTAGTCTTTGTCCATTCCAACTGACTATAATACAAACAGCATAACAGACTCTTTCTTCCATTGTGTTTTTACTTTTGTAGTGGAGAGAAATACTGCTTGAAGGGCTTTTTCTTCCATCAGAAAAGTAAAAAACATGACAGAGAAAAGCTTCTGTCACATTTCTTTTTACATGGGAGAATACAGACAGACACCCAATGGAGAGAGCTCCCTCTGAATCAGTCTTTTAGTGTCCGTTGTTCTCATCCTGTGATGGTTGAAAGCAATGGACATTGACTCTTACTCCACAATGCTCCCCGCACTTTGAGTCCCCGTGAAAAAATGCATTACTAATGTTCTTCATTTGTCATATTATAAGTCGGATGTGTCATTGTGTATGTTATCATAGTGTACTACATCACTCCTACAATCCTACCCCAACACTGTGTACTGGGTGTTGGGCTAAAATTGTAGGGTAAGAAAATTAAAAAAAACCATTGATACAGTAAATGAAAGGTTTCCAAGCATCAAAAATAAAAATATAAAGGAATTAGTGACCCTGCTGTAGTCCTGCTCTGTAACATGCTGTCTGCAGGTTGCGCAGCACTTTACATGGTAACAGATTTACATTAAGCTTGACACTCAAATAGCTCAGTTCTAGAATTTGGCGCACCAGTAGATACAGAAAGATTGGTTTGTTCAGCTGCCCATCTGACATACTGTCAAGGTTAATTATACACTGGTAACAGAACTAATTGCAGACAAATTGAGACAATTATCCTGGAGACCGGAGAGTTTAAAATGTCTTTCTTTCATGCGGACTGTCTGTGTGTTATGTTAAAAGGTAGTGACAGCAGACAGACTGGAGTGAATGTTGTCTGGCTATGGCAGTAGTCCTCAGTACAGGAGGGTCCGTATGTTTTTTCTGCCACACCACTGAATATGCTGGGATGTTTTAGGATTCATATTGATGAATGCTGTAATGATGAGCATGTGTTCATTTTCTCCAGTGGCCTAACTAAAGTCTTGTAACTGAGGGCCTTGGTGCAAATGTCCACCTTGGACCCCCACAGCAATTTGTTCCCCTTTTGTTCTACAGCTCCTCCTACAGAATTCATCCTTGACTATATTATGACCAGTTGCACCATTTGACATGAAAAGGTTAGTTTTGTGCAATTACGTGTCATAAATCTTCTAACTCTAGTTCATCAGAGGACAGGGGTAATACATTTACAATGCACAAACTGACAGTCAGTTGATCAAAATAGTTGAATCTGCCTTTGTGTAATGAGAGTGACCTATGGACCCCAGGTTTATGGCCCTAATGTCAGATGAGACCACTGTGTACCCTTTATGTTATGCCAATGCTTATGGGCCCCTGCGATTAGTTACACCCCTAAATTTCTCCATGACTGAAGGACCATTTCCAACTTCTGCTGAAAATCTAAAGTGGCTCCAAAAACATCCAAGTCAGTATTTTCCTTTTTTTAATTTGCTTTTTGCAAGGCACTTTCTACAAAGTGGATGAACAAAAGGGAAATCTAAATTAAGTCAATATTTGGCATGACCACCCTTTGCCTTCAAAACAGCATCAATTCTTCTTGGTACATTTAAACCCAGTTTTGTAGGAACTAACCACAGATCTTCTGTTAAAGCGGTTGTCCCATCACAAGGATCCTATCTATACTGCTTATTAATGTGAATGTAAGACTTTTCCTAAATACACTGCTTCAGCAAAACTGCTTTGTTTGTCCACTATCTCACTTTATTCATTTTTTGTGGCCACAGCCCTGACCTAGCTGCTCCTGAGTCAAGTGATGTATCTGCTGCTCTCAGGGGGAGGGAGGAGGGGCTAAGTGCACGGGAGCGAGCCTGGAAGGGGGGGGGGTTAGTTTACCCTTTGGGGGAAGGGGCCGCCAATACAGGGTTAGACGCCGGCACAGGTGAAGCCAGCAACATCGCTATGCTTCTGCCCTGCATGAAGACAGCAGTGGCAGAAGCGATGGGGTGGGGGTGGGGGGGTGGAGGAGCGGAATAACAGCATCGCTTCTGCCGCTGCTGGCTTCATGCAGGGCAGAAGCATAGCGATGTTGCTGGCTTCACCTGTGCCAGTGTCTAACTCCCTGGCATCCGCTGTAATAGGCGGATGCTGGGGACTGTTAGACGCCGGCACAGGCACATCGCTATGCTTCTGCCCTGCATGAAGACAGCAGCGGCAGCGCAGGGTGTCGGGTCTGTATTTGCATTGTGAAGGGTAGACTGGTGTATGAGCACGCACGCAGGGCCGGCGGCATCTCGCCGCTTGGCTTTGCATATGTGACCCCGCCCACCAATGACGAAACAAAGCCGGAAGACAGAAGATTTTAGAGGAACGAAGACGGGTGAGTATGCGACGTGGGAGTACCCCTTTAAAGAAGGCTTGCTGAAATCCTTATGTCTTCATGTAATCCCAGATAGATGATGTTGAGATCAGGACTCTGTAGAGGCATGTCATCATTTCCAGGACTCCTTCTTTACTCTGAAGATGGTTCTTCTTGGCTATATGTTTGGGGTAGTTGTATAACTTCAAAATAAATTTGGAACCAATCAGAGACCTCCATGATGATATTGAATGATCGATAAGTATCTCAAAGTATTTCTCAGCACAGAAGACAACATTAATTCTGACCAAATCCCCAACTTCACCTGCTAAAATGCACTCTAACTTAAAAAGAACCTCCACCATACTTCACTGTTGCCTGCAGACAATCATTACTGCCTTCTGTTACAGTCAAATATTTTACATTTTTACCTGTCCAGGGCACCTCCAGTGGGCTTCATGGAAGATTGGTGGCCACAATATCATACCTTAACATAGAAACGCGGCCAAGCGACTGAACCATGCACAAAAGCATAGGAACTTTAATGCAGAAAAAGGCAACAGGTGCCCATGACTTGGTCTGCTGTTTTATGATGTATTAGGTTTTCCATTTATTTTTTTTAGAGGGATTATTTAGATATTTAGAGTATAATGCCTGCAAATTCTGAAGTATATGATCATTTTATCAGAATCTATATCAGGATATTGATTATCTACATATCAGCAAAGTAATACAAAAGTATTATACAAAACAATATAAAAAATATTAAAGTATCAAAACCATCCATATAATTAACAATTACCATCAATACATTCTATTATATAATAGTAGTAACTAGAGACGAGCGAGTAGCATTTGATCGAATACCTCGCTCCCATAGGAATGCGTGTAAGCAGCTGAACACCAAGGGGTTAAGCGCAGTGAATATGTGATGCGCTTAACCCCTTGGTGTCCAGCCGCTTACACGCATTCCTATGGGAGAGAGGTATTGGATCGAATACTACTTGCTCATCTCTAGTAGTAACTGAACTGAAAAAGAAAACAAAGACCTTTCTAGTTACTACATAATAGTATGGGACTTCTTTGCTCTGACATCACTGAACCCTTTCTGTGGTGTTTTAGTAGTGTGTCTTTCTATGGAAACCCCACCATGATTTAGTTATTGTGGACAGTTTCTCAGGCAGAGACAGTGCAAGAAGATAATCTGACCACAGTAAGGTAACCATGACTGAGTTTCAGAGTATGGAAAGTTTCTGCATTCATAGTTGTATCCATTGGCAATTCATCTATCATCAGTCTGTCACCACTAATAATGATTAGATAAATTCTTTAGCCATTTAAGGATGCAAGGTAGTTTGTATGTTCATGTTCAATAATTTTTTCATATTCTCCATCCCCATCTTCCAAAGTTAATAACTTTTTTATTTTTCTGTCTGTGTTTTTTGTTTTTTTTGTTACTTTTTCCCTGTCCCACAGGGGGACCTTGAAGCTGGGATCTGAGACCCCCAGTGCAGTGTCCAGCAAAAAATAGTTAATATGTATCGACTCCGGCGGCTCTCCCACCCCAAGAGTAAGAGCCAAGAGTAGGATGTAATGCTGCAAGTACAGCTTCTGTGCCCGCAGCGTTACAGCGCTGTACTATTATGATCCTGAGCGTTAACTATATGCTCAGCGTGACGTAATAGTACGGCGCAGAGCGGGACGGGGTTGAAATGCTGCAAAATATTTCATTGTTTCAAAAAATGTTTTTAATGGTCTACAAATTAGTAATAATGGTTATGTTTGTGATAATACCCCTTTTAACGGCACATACTAAGAGCTATAACTTTGTATTTATGCTGCGGTGGAAACACTGCATATTCACAGCATGGAGCGTCAGTCTAAATACTGGGATGATCAGTTTTCCAATTCTGGGCATTATAAGCAGGTGCCTGGCTATGAGAACACAACCAGGTCCCCGCTTCAAACAGGGCAAGAGACCCACCAGCAATCAGATGCAAGGAAAGTAGAAGGTCAGTTGCATCGGAATAAGGCCTATTAGTGACTGACGTAGAAAGTCTATAGGTCAATTGCTAGGGGCTTAAAAAATGAACATACAAAAACCTGATTCAAACAATGGTCATTATGTGACAATAGATTCCATTTAAAATCATATAAAGACAGGTCTCAGGTATACCACCTAGTGGCTGTACGTAGACTTGCAGTTAAAAACATGATCTTTAATTGTTGTCTAAACTGCAACCATGAAATCAAAAGACAATGCTTGGAAAAGAGTACTGACATGTTGTTTACACTGACCTTAGGGGGTAAACGCATTGTGTCAAATGTAGGAATATAGCTTACTGTTCCGTAACTACAGTAGTGTATCTATGAAACATGTGTATTTCAGATGTACTCTATCTGCCTTCACGCAGTGATCTGAAAACCTTACTTTCTTTTAAAGCTGCATTCATTTGCATGTAAAGAAGATTGTAAGCTCCAGATTCTTGTCTTTGCAGTAAACCCTCTCTTTTATGAAATCATTATTATTGCAGTGGGCTCTATCTATTTAATGTTAGCTCTTTTCGTTCTTTCCCCCTATGAAACCACTGGGCTTTTTTAATAATTTTTCAGAATTCTAAGCTTTCTGGAAGAGAAGGGGTGCTTTAAAATCATCAGGAGAAAATAAACATGTGGCCGGAGGAATATGCAGATACCTTATTTTGAAGGACACTTGGTATTCTTGCCAAATGGAATTACACTCCATATAGGGCAATTTCTTGACGTGATTATTTTATTCTTAACTGTGACCTTGCCTTGTAAAATGAAGCTGTCTGAAGCATTTAACTGCTTTTGACATTACAAATAGAAAAGATTCCTTACTGGCGTCTTCTTGTATGGCATCTGGAATAAGGTGACCTATTGATAGAAGTCTTCATTAGCTGTTCACTCTTGCTATGGAAGGCTAGTTTCATTAGACTGTAAAAAATGCCAGCTTTCTTTTCATTTTGTTGTCCCTCAGACCCATAACTATAAGAATTACTTTCTCATGTCAACTTTGTAATGCTAGCCCTTTGCATATGGACCTTTATAGAGCTGAGGGGGCCAATAGCAAAAAATCATAATGGCTGGTTCATGGGATCACACATCATCAGGAGTGGAGGGCCTTGCACTTGTTCTCAATTCCTCAATATCCCATTTAGTAGACAAGGGCAACATGGTCCTCTGCCCTTTGCGCACCCTCACTTTTTTGATAATATGGCTGTGATTGATGATGGCACAGGATGACTAGCCAAAGCTGAACTTACACTTATGCAAATGATACCTGGGCTAAAAAAGGGATCTGCATAGATGACAATTATTTAGTAACCATTTTCTGACAGGGGTTGAAAATTGCAGGAAAGTTATTGGCTATCATTTTATTAAGTCTCCCATTAGTAGCATAATGATAGATTGTAGCTAGACTATAGACATTGTTTGAATAGAGTCCAACGACACTATTGCCTCCTACCAAAGACAGCAATGATGGTGCTGCATGGTGGGTACCATTGCTGTAGTGTTGTGCCTGTGCGGTGCTTATCCTGGCAGCAGGGTTGCTATAGGGCTGGTGAGTCACTCCCCCATCGATGCTGCACTGTGATGGAGCAGTCAGCATACAGAGCTAAACCCAATATCACAATACTTGGAAGCATGCATGATCACAAGGCCTATTTGCATACAAGTAAATGCACATTATACAAAAGTGTCTGTCAGTCTCTGTAAGATCTTAGCTATTGGCTCCAGAAAGAGGCTGACACCCAGTCATGGGAAGAGGAAAATCCTTTCATACCCATACCCATATGCAGTGAATGGGGTATTCTGGAGTCCAGCAAGTTTTGTGGGCTTTCATTTAACCAGACATTTTTCATTGTTGTGTTTTTGTTTTTTACTCCCTATATTCGAAAAGCTAGAACTTTTCATTTTTCTGTTTATATAGTCATATGAGGGCTTGATTTTTCCATGACAAGTTGTACCTCAAAATGGTGCCGTTTATTATTTTGTATCGGGAAGCATGAAAAAAAAACTCAGAATGAGCTGGAATTGAGAATGATCTTTTTTTTTTTTTTTTATTACGGCTATTTTTGTTAGCTTTATTTTGTAGGTCAGTATGATCATGGAGATACCAAATTTATATAGTTTTTTTCATGTTTTAATAACTTTACAAACTTTCTAAATTTTGAAGAAAAATAAATTCTTTGAATCACCATGTTCTGACGCCTGTAACTTTTTTTTTTATATTTCATTGTGTCGAGCTGTGTAAGGTGTTTTTTTTTTTTTTTGCTGGACAATATATAGTTTTTGTTGATACCATGTTGGGGAATGTATGATGTTTTGATCACTTTTTATTCAATTTTTTTAGGGATGCAATTTGGTGAAAATACGCCAAATCAGCAATTTAGATTTTTATTTTGGCTAAGGTGTTTAGCATATGGGACAAATGTTTTTATATTTTAATAGTCTGGACGTTTTTGGACTTGGGGATGCCTAATATGTTTATGTTTACTACTGTACTACTGCATTGCAGTCTATGGCAGATTTGCTATGAAACTATTGAAGCCTGCTGCAGGTTGGCTTCAGTAGTTACATTACTATGGCTGTGGGGGGACGTCCCGTTGCCGATTCTAATTAGGAAAGTGAAAGTAAACCACTCAGATGCCGTGGTCGCATTTGACTACGGCATTTGAGTGGTCAAATGCCTGTGATCAGAGCGATCTCTGATCACAAGCAATGCTGCCAGGTCCCCACTGTATGAAACAGCACAGATCCAGCACATAGTGTGATTTACTCAGTTTTACAGTGGCAACCATATTTAGTCACGTCCACCAGGACGTATCTAGCAAACCATCAGAACCACGAGCAGAACATTACACAGTATATGAAGCCCTCTGTTTTTTGGCTTTGCACACTGTATAGTTTTGGTGCTGTAGAATCTCAGACTGCCAAGAAGAGCCGATCGGTGGGAGTGTTGGGTGTCACACCGCCACAATCTGATTTTGATGATCTATGTAAAGGAATTTTGGTGGTTAAATTAATCCAGGGAACAGAATTCATCAAACTCAGTCGCATTAAATATATAAATTTAGTCAATTGTTTCTTACTTTCTGATATAACAACAGTACTTGTTGTGATAGAGAATTCCATTTATATAAGAATCCTTTATATAACACATAATAAGCCAATTTTCAGCCATTCAATGTGAACACTGAGCAACTAAATCTGAGCATCTTCCTATTTTCTTTATCCTTCCTAGGGTGTATTTTCCCTAACAAGTGATTTATATACTGTAGGAGAAATATAGTACTAAAATCCCAAGTTTTCTTTATTTCTCTAACATTTGCTTAAGGAAACCATGTACATAGTTTAGTGTTGGGGTAATAGCATGGTAAGCAGATACTTGGCTCAAGTGTGGCTGTCTCAAGTGTGGCTGCATTCTAAATTGCTATTACTTTGAAGAATTTGCAAACCAAACAATATGGCAGTCTGAAGATGGCAAGCTCTTTACCTAGTTTGAAAAATGCTCCATCATAGACTAATAAATGAGCAGGTATATTATTTTTTCTGCATGCAAGCTATTACTCTCTGAATACACTGCCTACTACAACTATAGTGAATATAGTGAAAGCAGCCAGTTATTGCTGGAGGCCTGAATTTGTTAGACTATAGATATTAACAGGGTATTGACCTATAAACAGTGCGAGCTTTGCTTTCTGAGAAACTGTCAGACCCAGCAGCAGTCAGACACCCGCCTATGGAAAATTGAAGGCCTATTGTTTTATTGTTTTTAGGGTGGATAACCCCTTTAACACATTATCACAGTAGCTCAGCACTTGGAAAAGTGACATCAGTTTTATTCAAGCTCCTCATTAGGTTTGTGTAAGTATAACAGATCATTCTCCTATGAAATGCATTATGGAGCATGCAAATGTATCCTAACACCAACAGATGGCAGGCTAAACTGCAAAATAATAGAATATTTAATAGAAATATATGGACTTTTAATAACAGAAAATAGATGCAATGTAAAAGGCTTAGTTTCTGAAATATCTATTTTTGAGGTAAACAAGACAAGAACAGCTACAGGAAAGTAAGTTGTGTATATATACATTGGTGGAACTAACGTGAAAGAGCTGGAGTTCAGAAATATGCAGACTTTCTATACATCTACACATTTTCTATACAATAAGCTGCATGCAATGTACTCACAGGTTTGTAAACCAGTATAGTGAAACAAACATTGCCTCATCATCACACCGGATATGCAGGAAATACAGTGTTCCTAAGATGCGTGTTTTTAATGCCTGACCAGTATTTCACCATGCATTCAAGGGGGGGGGGGGGGGGGATTTATTAAGACTGCTGATTCATATGCCAGTATTAAGTGTTTCCCTGGCATGCACACAACTTGCAAGAATTACTTAAAGTCTTGGCCTCTTACTAATGCTAGCATATCTAGATGTGTGTGGCATAGATTTATGGTATTACTATTGCCATAGCAAGCCAAAATATGTCAAGTGAAGCGCTTTTTGGCTACTATAGAGGCATTGGGTCAATGTGTTATTATTTTACATATCTTCTTGGTGTCCTATATAAACTCAAAAATGTTATCTCGAGAAAATCACCTATCCACAAAGATCATATTCATACAGTATACCATACAGAACAGTTTGGTACCATACTGAACTCCATAGGAGGCTGATTTTCTAATCCCATGGAGAAAATAGCAAAAGAAAAGTCTATTGACCTAACATCACGATCTTCTGGTTTCCGCTTTGAGGTGTCCATGACAAGCAGTACTATAGCGTGAAAGCAATAGGTGATGTTTGTTTCCAAATGCCATAATTGTACACACTTCTAATCACATAGAATCGGACTGAAGACATTTTCTTGGCCACCTGACAGGCATAACACCATATTAATAAGAATTGCTTTCCAAGTCATTATTACTGCATGTAGTACAAACCTAACTGTCTGACATTACTTTTTAATAATTTTTTTTTTATTGATTTTCAAAAAGTATAGACATACCAAAATTGAGCATGCATATATAAATAAGGCACGGCTTCTGCGAAAATACAATGACAAAAGATACATACGCATGGTGTCATACATAAGGGAATAAGAACACCAAAAAATTACATACAAGGAAAAGGTAATCCAATGAGGTCAACATGACCATTACCTATGGAAATGAACAATAAATAAAGAGGGGAATAAGGAAAATCGTGAGAAGAACCAAAATGACGTGGCAAGCAGTATCTGAGAACCTAGGTCACTGAATAGATGAAAGAAGACGTACCCAGAAAAAAGGGGGAGGGGAATGGGAAGGGGTGGGATGGGAGGGGAGCCGAAGGGATGAGAGTGGGTAAGGGGGTGGGGGGGGGGGGGGGGTTTGAGGGAGGCCTGATAATCACGAGATCTCTGAATGGCTAATAGTGTATTATGAATTCAAACGTTTCCATGGCTCCCAAGTGTTAAGGAAAGCCTGGTGCCTTCGCAGACGCCAGCTAGAGAGTCCCTCGAACCTGGCAATCTGATTCACTTTAGCAATCCACTCAGCTCTGGTTGGGGGTTCAGAGTTCAACCATCTGCCCGGAATCAGAGAGTTCGCTGCTGACAACAAAAAGGAGACTAAGTTGGATCTGGATGGGACATAATCGGAGCTAGGCAATGAAAGAATAACCATAGAGGGGAGAATTGTCTGACATTACTTTTTATACAGATATGTATCTAGAAAATCTGTTCATTTTATATAGATGTTTTATGATGACACAGATGTTCCTGGATTTTATGATTAACGTCAATTATTTTTCAAAGGTAAACACAAATAAAACAGTAACAAACAAGCAAAAGCAGGCCAAGTAGCATACCAAATAGGGTGCAACCAGAGTAAGTAAGTGCAAATAGGGGTAAGCATCTATGAGCAGTGCAGATGAGGTCCCCCACCCCAGGGTTTCAGAGCGTGGCAGGCTGAGTGCTGAGTGTTCGAGCAGGGCAAAGAGGTCAAGTGAACAGATTGGAGAACTCTACAGACTCTTAAAACACCACCCACAGCTGTTGGCATCGAATTTAGAAGACAAAAAGTCTCCGTTCAGCGTATGCGAAGGAACTCCTGAAGCCATTCCATTAACGTAGGGGCTGAATCAACTTGCATTCCCACAAAACGTGAAGAATAGTACCCCTCTCAGAGCCACTGAGCCAGCATAGGTCATAGACATTTGGATACATTCTATGAAGGAGGTCTGGACAATGATACCTTCAAGTTAGAATGTTGAAGTTCTTTTCTTGGGCAATGCAGGGCAACGGCAGTTTATGGGCAAGCAAGAATGGCCTTGACCAATCAGCTTAAGTAATGCGCAGTTGAAGATCAGGCTCTGATGTGGGAAGGGGTACCTGTCATCACCACCATCAAGAGTGTACTGTAGAAGAGAGAGGGCTCAAGTGGGAGTCTCCACCTGCAGAAAAACACCCTTCAGCACGATGGGGCTAAAGGAAAGGAGTGGGAGGAGAGAGTATTTCCAAAGAAAGCTGAGGAGTTGATTATACTCCAGCCAAGACATTGGGAGGTCAGGGCTAGAGGCCTGCATTTGCACAAAAAAAGGGAAAGGTCATACATTGTCTCAATCAACCCACCACAAAAACCTAAGGGAGGAGAAAGCCAGTGGGAACATAGAGTTAAGGAAGAGATGGCTCAGATGTCCTGGAACCCTTGCCCTTAGGCCTTTTTGTATCACAGTACCGCACAGGGATAGGAAGTGTGCAGAGAGGGTTGTGTGTCCAAGAGGTTTTGGACGAAAATGTGGCGGGATCCACGGCAAAGAGGGAAGGTGTATAGAGAGCAGATCAGTCTCAATGGACACCCATTGTTTGTCCAAACACGGCTACTAGAGCAGAAGATCGCCATGCCCCAAAGGATCAGTGCCCACAACTGTGGCACAATCTCTTTACGACACCTAGGTCTGCATTTGGTTTTGGGGAGTTTTGACATTCATGGATGCTCCTGGTAGGGCAGGCCAGTCCAGTATGTTCACTGAGTGGATGCCCATGGCCACAGAGAAAGTTGAGATGTCACCAGGATGTGTGAGGGAAAGGAGCCACCCCTACTTGTGCACCTGCAGCTCGATAGGGAAGTGGTTACGGATTAGGATATTCAAGAGAGGCTTGAGAACACATCTTTTAGCCAGTATGGGGGAGAGATGAGATAAGAGTGACAGATGATGAAAAGAACTGGGCCCAAAAGTGTGAGCTTTCCGCATTATGCCCTTTTTTACCTTGTAATGGTGAACCCTGCAGTTCACGTCCCACTGATGGGGGTATTTGACTCCCAGAAGAGAGATAAAGATAGTCAGCTGTTGAGGCTCAATGGTTTTGAGGAGGCCCTGTGTATATTGTTGCATCTGTTGCAGTTCTCCAACTCATCTACGGTGTCAGACAGTTATTGGAGTTCGAAGGGGTGAGTTTTCAATACGGCATCTTGAGCCGAAAGCCTTTCAGAGAAGGCGTTAGAGGAATCCTCAGCAGTTTCCAGTCTATGCTCCAGGAGTTGAACAGTAGCATGAATGATAGACACTTCAGATTTGTAAAACTGTTCTAAATGGGCAACATATGCCTCCATATCTGCTTTTGTGGGAATTGCGTTGAGATGGAACACCCCCATGGAATTGCGTTGAGATGGAGGTGGAGTTCTCCCAATGTATCAACTACACAAGGGACATAAGGAAGGTTAAGTGGGCAAGGTGCAGCAAGTAGACCAGATTCAGGCAGAGGAAAATCCACCAGAGGAGGCGTGCTGCCAGGAGGTGTTACACCAGTCCCCAGGGAATAAGCAGTGCCAGTGCTGGAGCCGAACCTCCTGGGCCATCTCCAGCACTGGCACTGCACATCACCAAGCCACACCCCTTGGATCTCAAATTTAGTCTGCCTAATTCCAAATGAATTTAAGTGAAAAAACCACTGTATACTTCTGCATGACATCACATAGAGTTTCAGCATCGGCCCACTGACTTGTGTGGATGCTGTATAATGAAGACTTAAAAAATAACATTTATTGTTACATTTAAAAGGTTAAGGCATAAAAACCTGATCAAAGTGTATAAACAGGCACCATCTAAACACAGTCTGCCCCTTCAAATTCCAGACACAAAAAACTAGTGGTATCTCCAACTAAGGGGACTACCCCAGCAATAGGAAAAGGGGGAGATAAAGGTGCCTCTGGCTGTGTGCTAAATACACCTTGTTAATACACTATTGGCGTTTTGGTTTGATGCTGTATAATGACTCAAAACAAGTAGGAACCTGTACAGAGCTAAAACATAGTAATGCACAAGAGACCTTAAAGGGGCTCTATCATTGGGAAAAGTCATTTTTATCTAAACATATACTTGCATAGCCTTTAGAAAGGCTATTCCACACATACATTTTGCTCAATGAGAGTTCCGGGTGCACGCTGGAGGCTAATTAGCATATGAATAAAAGCAGTCTCATTCAAAAACTACTGAGGGAATTAACATACAAAAGGTACGTGTGGACTAGCTTTGCTAAAGGCTATACAAGTATGTGCTTAGTTAAAAATGACTTTTCCCAATGATAGAGATCCTTTAAAAGATGGGTAAGAATTTTGTACAAATGGCTCAGAATGTTTTAAAAGATTAAGAAAGCAATACTCACTCAATGATCCTCTGCTGGCTCTGTTCTCATGATTCTTGGCTTCCCAGCTGGTCTCTACTTCCTAGTCCCACTTGGCACACAGGATTTGTCGCTCAATCTATCATTGGGTAGGTCTCTACTGCAGCCAAAAACTGTTTGACCGGTTATTTGCTGTGTACTGACACCCGTCAGAATGGAGGCAGCTAAAAAATAATGTCACTGTTTACCATGAATAGTTTTGATAGTTTACTTTGAATAATTCTAAATCAGAAATGTATGAATAATAATCACCATAGTCTACATCATGGAAGACAGATTTTCATATCCTCAGGGAGCGCCCTCTAATGGGCTGCATGACTGAGGCACTGTCTTCCTAATTACATCATGGAAGACAGGTTTGCATTTTCTTCCCATGTTCCTTTGCACAGTGGAGTGCAAAATGGCTTAATAAGACAACACACACCTAAATGGTAGTCTCTCCCTAAGGAGTGACGATATCCCCTTAACCCTGTCTAGAAGCCTCTAACCTCTGCCAAGTCAGTCTTCTCTGAGCCGGGCTGAAGAGATCCAATCAGATTGAAACAGCTGGCCTTGGCTGAGAGACTGTAATTGGTAAAATCCCACATCATTGCAGCAAAGGCCTCTGGGAAAGTTGGGCATGATGTTAAAGGGAGCGCCCTCTATTGGGCTGCATGACAGAGGCACTGTCTTCCTAATTACATCATGGAAGACAGATTTGCATATTCTTCCCATAGTCTATAGACTTTTACATATTACACATTTATTAGAATACCACTGCACTTCATCTCTAAAGGTTTACAATTTACTACAGGTTTAACTTAAAACTCCTAGCCCCAGTGCAAAATCTATAAAGGGGCCCCTACCTATTGTGCCATTTAGAATAATGGAATGTTTTATTTGGCAGAGGGCCCTTTGAGGCCACCTCAAGGTTCAGAGCCCGGTAGTGATTTCTAGCTCTGCAACCCCTATAGTTATGCCCCTTGTACAATTTATTGATAATACTGAGGTAGAAATGTAATGGCATGTTATAAATTATTGGTTTGCTTTGCTTTTACATTTTTGGCCAGTATATTACATTCAATTTCCATGAGAAACCACAATATGACCACACTGGAACCACATCCCCACAAACCTCAACTAACAACTATGTTTCTGTTGTGAAACACTAAATTATTCTTGTAAGAATATGGTTACAGTTTAGGAATGTTTAATTTTCAATAAGATCTGGCTATATAATGTGGTGTAAGTATTGTGTAGTACATGAAAATACACTTGTGACTATCTCATGACGGGTGTTATAACTATATGTTGATTATTATCATTGCAGGGGTGACGGGCCATGGTATATAATATTATAGTATATAGAGAGTGCGAAAGATTAGCCTACCATAAGCACTTTGAATCATTACAAAACACTTGATTTTTAATCACTCCATAGAGACAAGTCAGGTGGTTTCTTTCAGCTAGATCATCATGTCAGCAGCTATTTGGGAGGAAGTACATTTATAAAAGGTGCCAAAACCCTTTGAGACTAAGGTCTCACGGGCCGTAAACGCAGTGATAAAGCGCTGCGGGAAGAACCGCTGTGTGAACGCATTGCAGTTTTTTCCGCAGCGCTTTTAAGAGAAAGTTCACAGAGTTTACCTCTGCGGACTTTCTCTTAACATTATAATATATATATATATATATATATATATATATATATATATATATATATATATAATTGACATGCTGCGACAGCTTTGCAAATCGCAGTGTGTCCGTGCTGTGATCTTTTCCGCAAAGTGGATTCGCATAAATCCCATCCACTTTGCCTGCACATTACAACGCCGCGATTTTTAGCCTTAAGGGAATTTTCAAAGTTTTGAATATTCACAGTTTTTGTAAAAACATATTAAAAGGCAGGAAAATGCCAAATGTATTAATTTGTTTGGTTCTACAACATGACATTTCTATGGATAGAATCAAGGGTGTATAGGATGGCATCCCATGCAGCCACTATAGGGTCAAGAGAGTCAATCCAGGAAATTCTTGTTCCCACTTTAACCCATTAACGGCCAATTGGGGATCAGGTACTTTAACCCGCCTATAAATACCATCTGTCATTGAGGAATAGAAGCAGCCAATTGGGGATCGGGTACTTTAACCCACCTATAAATACCATCTGTCATTGAGGAATAGAAACCCACTTTAACCCATTAACTGCCAATTGGGGATCGGGTACTTTAACCCGCCTATAAATACCATCTGTCATTGAGGAATAGAAACTGCCAATTGGGGATCGGGTAGTTTAACCCGCCTATAAATACCATCTGTCATTGAGTAATAGAAACAGGACATTCACGTTCTCAAGCAGGATGTCGCCCGTGATAGGAAACCTAAATTGATCACGTGCATGCATTGTCTTGTGCACATGAGGTCAATTTCACGGTGCAGTTCTCGTATTAATGAAAAAAATGCAGTTAATGAGTTAATAGGTGATGAGAGTCTGCAATATTAGTAAACAAAAGTAAAATAACATTTATTTAAGGTTAGGTTAACATCTGCGTTTGATCTTCTTTTGATGGGTCCTCTTGGGGACTCCCCGAACGGAAACTTAATCCTCTTAAAAAAGCAGTTACCCGCAGAAACCTATGGACCCCATAGACTATGATGGGGTCTGCCTGGTTTCTGCCCAAAAAGGTTAAAAAAATGCGGAGAGAAATGTGCTGCTCCGCTTTCAAGCGGAGAGGGGAACATAATTCCCATATGGAAAGCCAACACTGGTGTGAACCCAACCTTAGCTGTAAAAATGGGATTGGGCACCAGCTGTTGTTACAAGTGGTGTAGCATTGAGTTCTCCTCTGTTTATTATACAGAATAAAATATATAATTGTTTTGCTATATAAATATGGTATTTAAATGTACATATACATATATATGCGCATACAGAATGTGTATACATATAAAGCAGGCTATTATGTATAAAATCCAGCAACTTGGGTGTTCTAATAACTGCTAGTAAAACAGAACTGATAACAACAAATAATTAAGTACATGATTCTTTTCCTGTCTCAATTGTCATGGGTGTCATTAAGAAGCTGTAGAACAGATGGCTGTGCATTGCATTTTAACACCATTCTGCCTGTTCTCTCAGTGAAGGGTACTTTCTAGATTTTTGCATTTATTTACCAATTTTCTTATGTATGCCTGAAAAGGTGCATCTTTTTGTAAATTTTAAATCCCCCCTTAGCCCTTTGTGGAATATTGTCACATTAGTCTTAATCTTTTAATATATCAATGTATCATTATTTAAAGCATGAAGCTTTGTTTGTCCAACACTTTAATATTCATCAATTACTTATAGCTAACTACTATTCATTTTCACCTTTTGTCCCTTTATGTAACATGCAGTGTTTATTTATCACATTTTTTTTTTCCGTACATACATATGTTGATATCCTAAAACAATATTTGTACAGCTTATTCCTTAAGGAATCAGTGTGTTACATGTTCAGCATCATAAGAAGATAAAAGGGGAGTTGGGACTTGACTGTGCTGCCCATATACTAGTATTTATTCCTGCTTTAGGCTAAGGAACCACATAGCGGGCGCATCTAAAATACATGGCAGTTAAAAAATGCAACAAACACGCATTGTAGTTTTTCCTGCAGCGCTTTATGCAGTAAGTTCTCTGCAAATTTTCAGCCTCTGTTATACCTTTACAGAAACTGGTGGAGTTTCCATAGGTATAATTGACATGCTGCGATTTACAGAGATGTGATGGTGTTTGAAATCACAGCATTTCCACTGCGAGTATTTATATGTGTGGATGGGATATAGACTAGAATCCCATCCATTTTGCAGGAACTGTAAAACGCTGCGGTTTTCGTATTTATGCCATGTGGGTCTTCAGCCTTACACCACTAAGGTGCTGACTAGAGATGAGCGAACACTGTTCGGATCAGCCGATCCAAACAGCACGCTCCCATAGAAATGAATGGAAGCTCTGTTCATTTCTATCAGAGTGTGCTGTTCAGAATGGCTGTTCCGAACAGTGTTCGCTCATCTCTAGTGCTGACCAGCACCTTATGTAATACCAACAGCTATGACAGAAAAGTGATCTACTATGTTAAACAATTTTTCAGTCATTGTTAGGGTAAGTTCACATGGAGGAAAGTGGAGCACAATCTGGCACGTATACACGTGCCGGCAGATGACGCGCTCAAAATGCTCCCATTAATTTCAATGGGAGTTAGAAGCATATGCGCCGCATTATTTTGCGCCCGTGATTTTGCGGCGGCAAAAACTTACCCTAAGGTGCTGTATTTGGAAAGTTCTGCCTATACTTGACAATAAAGATATAATTTATTTTTGTGCCATATTTTGTAAGGTATGATTTTTTTTCATTGATTATTATTTCTTTTTTTTACACCATTATCTTTGTGGGTTAAATAATCATTTAGTTTTATTTATCAATTATTTTATTTTAATATATATATATATATATATATATATATATATATATATATATATATATAGTTAGTCCTAGTATGTGATTTGACCAGTAGGAGATTCAATCTCTAGTGCAATACAATGCAAGACTTCTGACATTAAACCCATAAAATCCTGCTTCTGGCAGAATATCACAACCTACTTGTGATTACATTGCAACTGTGCCATTGGGGGGGTGTAAGGGTCTGAGGCTAATGTGCCTATTCAACTACTGAGCTGGTGCCATCTTGATGACATGATAGTAATAGGAATTGTCTTAAGTTTCATTTCAGCCTCATTGGGAAATAAGTGCTGGTCTGCCAGTTCACCCAGTGATAACAGTGGAATACATGGGGTCCCAGTGGTAGCCTCGGAACAGGGATTGCCATTTATTTGGCATGGTGTACCTATCGTGGCAGCAGGGTATTGTTATGGGACCTGTAGATGTAAGGAGCCTGCAGGCCCCTCTCAAAACACTTTGATCTCATTTGATGTCTGGGGCTCTATCATTTCTACGTATGGCCCTGCTTATTTGTTCGTACCTACTGGTAGATATCAAATAATGGCAGCTAATAATCTATAGTTACTGATCATTGTTTTAGAGGATTAACTACTTCTTTAACTGTAAACTGTAGACTATATTCCAGTTTTACATGTGGCTTCTTCTTAGATATAGAAAATTGAACAATCACCTATACCTATGAAAACATGTCCATACACATTATGTGTGCTTTCACCCTATGCATGCTGTCCTATAGCTCACTGAAACCCCCCTAACATTCACTTCTAATTCCAATTTTTAACATGTTTATTCACCTTTTTTCTACAGATCCTGCTGTAATATCCCCACAAGACCCAACCTTAATGATAGGATCATCACTAACCGCATCTTGTTTAGTGGACTCTGACTTAAACCTGAAGGCAGAGGACCTGTTCTGGACCCTTAATGGGAGAAGGCTCCCAGCAGAGCTCTATAAGATACTGAACAGCACAGTCTTGAGCGTGGCCTTGAATAACCTGAATGGATCCAAGCAGCAGTCAGGAGATAACTTGGTGTGTCACAGCAAAGACGGGAGAATCCTGGCGGGCTCATGTCTATATGTTGGATGTATGTCTTTGTTTCTCAGGCTTAGAAAATATAATATATGGTAAAGTAGCTGAATAGCCATGCTAAGCCCTATACAGGTGTCAGGTCTAATAAGTCACAGGAATTACAAAACTATACATTAAAAAATTAGGATATGTTCAGTCATTGGAAAATGAGGAGTTTGAGATTCCTCTTCATTTTCTGCTCCCCCCCTTGCCTGGCTCTTCTTTGATAGTGGGCCTACTCAGTGGGATACCCAAGCCATGGACCTTACAGCTGCAGAATCTGAGGCAAGATCAAACAATTAACATCAGGGCAAGATTCTGCTGTGTCAACAGGCCCTAAGTCTTACAGATTCTGTTGTCTGAACATACCCTAATCATGCATTTCTAATTATCATCATTATCCAGGTCCCTATTACGGACACATTTAGGCTAGGGCTACACAGCAAATACTTTACTCATAGGTAGCAAGGTGATTAAGTGGTTAGCCTTGCTGTGCTGGAGTCCTGTGTTCGAATCCTGCCAAGGACAACATCTGTAAGGAGTTTGTATGTTCTCCTTGTGTTTGTGTGGGTTTTGACCCACACTCCAAAGACATACTGATAGGGGGGAACAAAAAAAATCCCAAAACTTACTTTACTTATGTTAGTAAATGGAGTTGCATTGTGATATGATGGTGCCATAATTGTTGCAAAAAAAGTCAAGCAATGTTTGACTTTTTAGCAATAAGTAGCCATGTTTGGCACCCTTGGGGACGCAATGTGACTCCATTCATTAACATGAGTGAAGGAGTTGGAGGACTGCATGGCGATTCTTGGGTGCATAATTGGAATCACAGCCAAAACACTGTGTAGCCCTAGCCTTAGTGTGATTCGGGATTGTAAATCTCCATTTGCATCAGTTTTCACAAGTATAAATTCATATGTGGAATTATTCAAGCCAAGAAGGATATGCACATTAATATGTACAGAGATTTGGATCCACAAATGGTCATAATGTTACAACTGAACCTGGAGAAACAGAACATCAAACACTGTCATGGGGATAACCGAGCAGGAATCTGCAAAGAGCCTGTAAGGTCATGGGGTGAAAAGTTTTAAGAATGTCAAACAAAATCAGATATTTATTACAGCTTGGCTCTGTAGGCACCTCAGTAGACAATTTAATAGATCTCATTGTTGATCTTCAAAAGGAGCTATAACCATTAGTCAATTACTTCTGCAGCACATTTATTTATTTGCTGTAGTAAAAGTTTCTCTATGGGCTTTCCATTAGCGGCCACATGTAAAATAAATAAATAGCTACAGAAAAGGAAATATTTACCCCCAAAAAAACAGTAAAATAAATTTGGGAGAGTTTTCACCGTGACTTTGGAAAAGGCTTCCTGTTTATCATAAGTAATGAAACAAATTTATTGTCGGTTTGCTGGATGATGCTCATTTATGATACTGCTACTATTAAGTATTAGGGCTAGTTCACACGTGAACTGCCCGCGCGGGTTTTGACACAGAGAGAGACGTGGCGAGACGCGTCTCTCTCTTGTCAAAACCCGCCCGCTGCGACCATCGCGGTCGCGGCTTTCACCTCCGCTGTCGGCTCAAATGAATGAGCCAACATGGAGGGTGCTGCAGCCGGGCGGAAGCCGTGCGGCGCAGCCCGCGCGGCTTCCGCCTGAAGAAAGAGCATGTCGCTTCTTTTCTCCGCTAGCAGCAGCTCGCCGCTAGCGGAGAACAGAAGCCCGGCGGTCTCCATAGACCACCATTATAAGGGGAGGTTTTGGACGCGAAATCCGCTGTCAAAAACCTCCCCTTATACTCACGTGTGAACTAGCCCTTAAAGTGAGTTGTTCACCAGAACCCAACATGTCAACCCAGCCCTTATGAAATATTCCTATAACTAAGCCTTACTGTTAAGAAATGCTACCGATGTTTGATCCCTAGAGGTTCAGTCTCTTTGCTAGAAGAAAGTGTTAGCCCCACTGGACCTTTTCCAGTTGGATGCATGATGTACGTAATGGGTGTTAATGCTTTTCCTGTGGCCTTTGCTAGTGCAGTCAGAGACCACTGATTGGACATTGATATTGATGGGCGAACTGTTTTGTTCCAAGTCAGGTTTGACCCCAGTATTCCAAATTGTTTGGTTTTTAACAAAACCAAACAAGTAGAGAGTTGTCTTGGACAAACTAAAATGGCCACCGTAACATGCATTGTGGTAAATCTCTTCAAACCGCAGAGTATAGTAGGTAGAGGCCTTCTGTTACTTACTTTAGGCCAGATCCCAGCATCTGGCACTCTCCTGGTGACGTCATGTGCCTAGGGTCACCGCTGAGGCCTGTGATTGGGCCACAACAGTTCATCATATCACCGAGGAGGCTGAGAGAAAGTACCGGATGCTGCAAGGAGACCTAAAAAAGGAAGGTGGGGTTGTTTTTTTAAACACCTCCCCAGGGCATCAACCTATTATATTCTGAGGTCTGAGGAGATAATAATTTCACTTCTGTTTCTTTCTGAACTTGTTTGACTCAAAATGAATCTGGGAACCGAGCCACTTGAACTTGGAACTAAACAAATCTTGAGAGGTTCGTCCACCTCTAGACATTGGTGGCTTCTAGACAGTACCTTTAACTCCTTCCTGAAACAGATATTCTCTTTTTTTTCATTATTATCTCCTCACTTTCCAACACCCATAACTTTTTTTTTATTTCGGTTTTTTTCCTATTCACAATTATATGAGGACTTGTTTTTGTGAGTATTTATTTATGGAGTACAGTGAAGTGTAAAAACAAGCACTTCTTCCATTATGTTTTGGTTTTCATTTATACAGGGTTCACTATGTGGCAACAAGGACATTTGAATTTATTGAGTTTATTTTGCGTTTATTTTGTGGGTCAGTAGGAATACAGCAATACAAAAAAATATTAATATATAAAATATTTGGTTTGTGTCACCATATTGACACCCATAACATCTTACAATTCCACCTACAGAGTTGTGTGAGGGTTTTTCTGTGGGAGGTACATACACATTTTATTCCACTTTTGAGGGGTATGGTGGTGACCAAAATAATTTATCAATTGGTCAATGTGATTTTTTTTGTTACAACATTTACTGTGCGGTATAAACACTTTTAGATTTTTATTAGAGATGAGCGAACACTGTTCAGATCAGCCGATCCGAACAGCACGCACCCATAGAAATGAATGGAAGCACCTGTGACGCTGACTTTGCCGGCGGCCGGCCGGCATCACAGGTGCTTCCATTCATTTCTATGGGTGCGTGCTGTTCGGATCGGCTGATCCGAACAGTGTTCGCTCATCTCTAATTTTTATACATCAAAAATTTTCAGATGTGGCAATATCAAGTATGTTTATTTTTTTTATTTCTTTATATATGTAAAATGGGAAAAGGGGTCTTTTCAATTTTTATTTAAGGCTTTGTTTAAATTTTGAAACACTTTATTTTACATTTTATCTTTGATTTTTAGCCCCTTAATCCTAGGAGATATCATGTCTGCAAGAGGCAGGACTTACTGGGTATATTACCAAGGCAGATCTGGTAGCCTTCATGAAGCCCAAAGCTCCATGACAACCAATTACAATATGATTGAGGGTTGGTGCAAAACCCCTCACTCTAACTAACCTATCTGACTAACCCTTTACAACCTTCACTATATGAGTACTGTAGATGTCAAGAAGGAATGGAGGAAAAGTCATTTGCTAGTCTTAAAGCTAGGGATTCCTTCTCCTACTTAAGGGGTCATCACACTCAAAGGGCTACCAGCATCATGGCAAGACCATAATTAAACACTTGTTGGACAATCAGTGATTCCATCATTTAGATAAAATTCCCGATTGTAGTGCAGGAGGCCTGGTGAGCAGTGGTGAAAACCTATTGAGATTGGCAAACGTCTGAAATTTTGTTTTGTTTTGGGTACAGACAGTTGAGCCCAATGATTTGTATCAGACTGAACTTGTTTGGATAAAACTGGAAATTAAATCATTATACTTTGGGGTCTGAGAAGATAATAAGGTGGAGGCCCAGTGGAGGTGTTCTACTCAACTTTCCTCACCTCTTCAGGTTATCCTCGCAGTGTACAGCATTCTCGCTGGGTCCTCTTCTGTTCTCCTGGATAATGTCCTACATCCTACGGTAAACTCTGAGGCCTCTGAGTGGGTCTCAGTGTTAATATGTGATGCTCTGAGTATTATGATGTCTATGCACCCCATGTCAATGCTGAGGCTCAATCTCACCCCTGTAGACTTAGGGTGTAGGCCCCACACAGATCTTCTGTTCTAGCATCCTCCAGGTAAAATAAAAGTTGATCTCTGTTTGCCTGCTCTGGGTAACAAGGTCAGTTTTTTGTTGGACAGTTTTCATAAATGAGGCCTAAAAATCCTGGAAACTCTGAAACCCATATTTGATTTCTTAGATATTTATTGTAGTGAACTTTTCTATGAGGACATGAGTAGTGTGAAGACACTGAAAGCTCCTTTTGTTATGTATAACTATCCTCTTCCATACTTTTTGTCAGAATCCTATGACAGAGGATTAAAACAAATTCTACAATCACTAAGCAGAGCACAAAACACAAGGAAAAGCTTTCATCACATATCCATACTTAATATGACAGAAGATCTACTTTTCAGGAATGTGTCTGCATTTCAAAGGAGATTTGTTTTACTTTAGCATAACCAAATTAGCTTAAAATAACATTGTTACGAGGGTCATTGGGTTTTCCAACAAGTTTTAGTTTTTCATTGTTTTTAATAATTTTCCTTTGGCTTTTATATGGGGTACCTTAGTAGAGACTGTAAATGATTGAGCCATCACTATGTAAACCTGTCTACAGCTACACTGGTTATTTAGCAGATAGCTAATATGCAGATAACACCTATATCTTGCATTTTTTTCTCATTATACAAGTTCACATTCCTCTTGGCCATACTTCTCCATTTATCAGGCTGCTTTACACCTTAACCACTCACTTAGTCTGTTATCACTTATATATTCAGAGGGGAGACAGACTGCCAGCCTCACAGATAGATTGAGCTTCAGTTAAAGAGGACATTTCATGTCCTTGGGCACACGTGGTTTTATACTGCTAGAAAGCCGTGCGCTGAATTCCCCGGGGAAAGAGCTATTGGTGCCGTTACTGATAGCTCTTCACTGTCAGAAGGGAGTTTCTGACAGTCTGTGAGGAACGCACCTCTTGACAGTATTTTCCATAGCACTATACTGTCAGAGCGGGCGTTGCCAGCGATGATGCTAGGCTGCGAGGAATGCCCACCTCCCCCCGGCAGTACTCATCCATAGACTGAATTCAGCGCGCATTAACCCCTCCAAAAAATTTGTCCCACAAAGATTAAGACCTCATATGGCTCTGAGAGCAGAGAAATAAAAAAGTTATGGGGTTTGGAAGGGGGAGAGTCAAAAACCATAAACGAAAATCAAAAAATGCCGTCGGTGGGAGGGGATTAAGCGGATTGGGTTTCCGTTTTTCTGGTCTCCAAATGGACCCGAATACCAGAAACCCGAACGCAGGTATGAATCTGAAGTCAGACAGAATGAGAATTAAGGTGGGGAAATTGCTTTCTGTGTCATTTTTATAACCATATTTACATAGTCAATGAACACTTTAACAATATTTTATTTGATTAATAATTGTCTAATGTGAACACAATGTCACATGACATTGAAAACAGCAAAGATATGTAAATATAAATTTATGACATCATTTAAAGTGTTAAATAATTTCTTTTGAGTTCTTCTTGGTACACCTAGTACACAGTACTGTGCAAAAGATATAGACAGGTGTGGACAAAATTCTGCAAATAAAGACTGTCAAAAAGAGCAGTGTCAATTAGGAAAATTTTGTCAATTTAGAAAATGCAAAGTGAATGAACAAAAGAGAAATCTAAATCAAATCACAACATCATCAAGTCTGTCTAGGAAACACAGAAGGATTACATCCATAGATGTGTGGTTAGTTATCTATGATGCTTGGAACAACCCCCTGATGAGTTACTTCAATTGATACTGTTTTGAACGCAAAAGGTAGTCACAACAAATATTAATGTGATATTGATTTCTCTCTTAATCATTCACTTTTCACTTTCTTAACTGACAAAAATAAACTATTAACATTTTTTAAAAATCATTCTTACTTTGTGACATTTTCCCACATCAGCCTAATACTTTACAACAATATTTCATGTATTTTGCTCAGATCCATGTAAAGCGAATTAAAGTTTGCTTTTCCTTTGCCTTTATATAGTTGAGCTCCTTAGCTCCATCTGCTCCTTAACTTTTAGAGCTACAAAAGTAGATAATGTTGTTCAGCAGTCCTTAAACAATAAAACAAATATGGTATTGAGATGTGTCTGCCATAAATATTAAAAAGAACACTATTTTGGCATATATTTACCTTGTAGAAACCTATGTAATTGTTAAGTTGTATATTTGGGTACTATTGCTATTTGATACAAAGTATGGACTATATATTAAGTAGTTTCTTCATTCTGTATAGAATTAGTTAAAACAAGTCAATATTTTGCTGTGACAATATTGGAACTACAGTCACAATTAAAGACAAATTCCTTTCCATTTGTCTATAGCAATTATTAATACACTATAGTAGGTAAGTATTGCATCTAGGTCACAGTAAGGGCCCCTTTACACGGAGTAAACGTGCCACGCATTGTGGCGCGTTTACGGCGCGTGTACGCCGCATTTTTTTACGGTGCGCGATTACGCCGTGTTAACGCCGCGTTTACGATGTGCGGCGCGTTTACTCCGTGTGAAGGGGCCCTAAGGCTGGGTTCACACGATGTATTTTGGCTTGTAATTTGGCACGTAGACGCCGCGGGAGCTTTTGCAGTCCGTATACGCTCCCATTGATTTCAACGGGAGCCGGGACCGTAAAGGCCCCGCTATTTTGCGGCCGTGATTTTGCGGCGGCTGCAAAATAGCGCCGCGTATACGATCCAAGCTCCCATTGAAATCAATGGAACCGTATACGGCCCGCAAAGCGTCTACGTGCCAAATTACGAGCCGAAATTGTGTGAACACAGCCTAATAGTATTATTGAATACTAACAGAGCAAGGACTTGGATATTCTGGTTACAAGTAAGCTAAACAGCAGTACTCAATGTCAAGCAGCAGCTGCAAAAGCTAATAGGATTATTAAGTGTATAGAAAGAAAGATAAGAATCCTGGATTCCAATATTTCCCCACTATAAATACCATAGAAGACCACATCTTGAATATGGGATTCAGTTTATGGATCCACATTGTAAACAGGGAGAGGTAGAGAGGGTTCAACTAGATTATTAAATGGGATGGAAGCTCTCAGAGAGAAGCAAGCAACATCAAAGTTATTCAGCTTGGAAAAAAAAGCCTTAGGTGAGGTCAGCACAAAGAACTTCTAAGATGTGAACAAAGGACCAGTAGACATTTACCAGTGGAGGAAAGGTGGTTTAGGCATTTATATAAGATGGGGATCTTTACAGTTAAAGAGGACCTTTCATCAGATCGGACACATGCAGTTTTATATACTGCTGGAAAGCTGACAGTGCGCTGAGTTCAGCGCACTATCAGCTTTCCTGATCTGTGCCCGGTGTAAAGCACTATCGGTCCTGGTACCGTAGCGCTTTACAGTCAGAAGGGCGTTTCTGACACTTAGCGAGGGACGCCCTTCTGCCCAGCAGCGCCTATCGCGCTGTACTGTGTGAGCGGGGAGGAACGCCCCCTCCCTCTCCTGATAATACTCGTCTATGGACGAACACTGTGAGCAGAGGGAGGGGGCGTTCCTCCCCGCTCCACAGTACAGTGCGATAGGCGCTGCTGGGTAGAAGGGCGTCCCTGGCTAAGTGTCAGAAACGCCCTTCTGACTGTAAAGCGCTACGGTACCAGGACCGATAGCGCTTTACACCGGGCACAGATCGGGAAAGCCGATAGAGCGCTGAATTCAGCGCACTGTCAGCTTTCCAGCAGTATATAGAACTGCCTGTGCCCGATCTGATGAAAGGTCCTCTTTAAGTACAAGTAAAGTAGTTAAACTATGTAATACCATACCCCAGAAGGTAATAATGGTAGATGTAATGAAGAGACTATGCAGCTCCATAACTAATTGCCATTCAGCATTTGATGCTGGTGAGGAATTACCCACTACTATATTGATTTATGTTACTTGGGATTAGTGATCACCTCATTTGGGTTTTACCTTCCTTTGGATCAATGTTACAGGTTAGACCTGATGGACCTCAATCTTTTTCAATGTTATTTACTATGTCATTGTGATAATTCAAGTTACGTATCCTTTCATATTTCTCAGAACCTAATGATAGGCTGCATATATTACATTTTTTAATACATAATCCTCCTTAAAATTTAAATGTTATTACATTTCATAAAGAGATAAGTTACATCCTCTTCAGAATTATAGTCCAATAAGAACATATCTATAAATCAGGTTATTTACCTGCACTGAGGAGTACATATCTATATACTGTATATCATAATAGCATCTGAAGGGAGACTTTACTTAAAGGGACTCTCTAGTTATATGGCAATTAATGGGTATATAATAAACTAGCCATCACTAGCCTGGGACCTTACTGCATACTGTTATATATGCTACATATTAAGCTCAATAATAAAACAACATGCTGTAGGCTCATATGTCCTGACTAATGGTGTAGGCAGCCAGAATTTCAGCAGTGAGCATTGTGGCTTTGGCACACTTAAATCTTAGTTATTTATCCCGCCTTCCATGAATATGTTATTACAACTTACCTTGTGGGTTTGTGTGTAGTTTTTTTTATTATTATTTCAATGATAAATCAAGTAATACAGAGTAATCTGGCACACTAAAATCAATCTGATTTCTAACATGAAATATCTGTTTTTTTATTATTTTTATTAGTGCCACCAGAGAAACCAAAGAATATCACATGCTGGTCAAAGAATATGAAAGATTTAACCTGTAAGTGGGTTCCTGGGAGTGAAGGGGAAACCTATCTGCACACAAACTACACCTTGAAATACAAGCTCAGGTATTTGTATCTAAGTATATGCGTTATATTGAAAATGTAATGATAGAATATAATACAACCAGATCATAGATTTCTTTTTACATCATATTCGTATACAGTTCCACCATATGTCCCCCAATTACTTTCTTTATATTTATAGTACTAACCTATTCTAATAAGGTAGAGTGGTTTATAATATATTATTTATTTGATATCAATAATTTTTATACATTCCAGGTGGTATGGCAGAGACAATACATGCCAAGAATATCACACCATGGGGCAATACTCCTGTCATATCCCTAAGGATCTTGCCCTCTTTACACCCTATGAGATATGGGTTGAAGCTTCAAACAGATTGGGATCAACTACATCTGACATAATAACATTGGACATTCTTGATGTAGGTAAGATACATTAGCACATGTCCGTGCCCTGAGGAAACAATTCATGTACAAATGACTTTACACAAAACCTTTTCTTTCAACCAGAAAGGTAGTCAATGAACGTTTATGACTAGTTGTACATGTCTTTAAGAGGTGATTCCTTCCTATGGGTGTATCACTAATATTATCATATAATAACAGTGTAATTCTGACAAAATTTATGTTAGGATAAAAATAACAATATTTATTTAAATAGTCAAACTTTATGCATTATAAAAGAAACAAATGCATTACAGCATACAGAGAAAACTCTCGCCGCGGCCGAGAAAGCTGCAGAAAAGACTGCCAGCGTTTCCATAGGTATAATTGACATGTTGTGATTTACAAAAACGGGACGAATTTTTGAAATTTCAGCATTTCTGATATTTTTCTGCAATGTATGGATGGGATTAGTCAGAATCCCATCCACTTTGCAGGTACTGTAATATGTAGCATTTTCTTTTTTCTTTTTTTTTTTTTTTTTTTTTTGCTACAGCATTTACGCAGCAGGTCAAACTTGGGGGCATGACCAAAACATAATCCCCAATCTAGACCAGATTTTTAGCTTCTTCATGTCATCTGTATATTGGATAGCATAACTTTAGAAAACAATATTTCCATGCAACTTGTTAGTGGTCGTCTCAGGTAAGTAATGCATAATAATAATAATAATAATAATAATAATAATAATAATAACTATTATTATTATTATTATATTATTACAAATTGTAATAATGTTTCATGATTCAACAATTAATTTGTATTGCCATGGTCACTGTATGGCTACTATAATTTGGGGACTGATTGAATTAAAAACAAGATTTAAAATACTAATATGCTAAATGTAGAAATGCATATATATTTATATAAATGTTTCCAGCTCAGAGTACTATTTGTTCATGCTAGCTTTTGCATGGTTGAGACATATTCTAACAGTCTCTAGCTAATTTCTGCAGTCACCACAGACCCTCCATCAGATGTCCACGTGAGTCGTGTAGGGGATTTGGAAGATCAGCTGAGTGTCCGATGGAGTTCTCCTCCCGCTTTAAAAGACTTCCTATTTCAAGCCAAATACCAGATTCGCTATAGAGTAGAAGATAGCATGGAATGGAAGGTATATATATATCATTCATGCATACTTCACTGTGCTTCACATTTTAATAGCTGCATAACATCTCTGATAGGAATATTGTTATAATACTTCAGTGTACCTTAGTGCGTTGATGTCATCTATCTGTTGGCTTTTCTTTAAGTAGATCCTATGCATAAGAAATGAGTTCATTCTATAACTATACAGCATAAACATCAAACTGTCTGTATTCTTCTCAGGTAGTCGATGATGTGGGTAACCAGACCTCCTGTCGTCTAGCAGGGTTGAAGCCAGGAACTGTTTATTTTGTTCAGGTTCGGTGTAACCCTTTTGGAATCTATGGATCTAAAAAAGCAGGAATCTGGAGTGACTGGAGCAATCCAACTGCTGCCTCTACGCCAAGGAGTGGTTAGTTTTTTGGAACTTCATCATTTTCTAATCATTCTTTATCTTCAGTGTTACATATATAGTCTCAATGGTTTTGTGTTGTATATTTGGATTGTAGCTATATTAGAAATACAGCGTTTTTGGCTGCTATTAAAACGTAGCAGAAAAAAATTCTAAATTTTACAGTATCAGCAAAGTTACTGAGATTCTAGTTGATCCCATCCACATATGCGATGCGATGAGTTTCCACTGTGTTCTTTAGCTCAGTTTCACTTCACTTTAGACCGGAGTTAAGGGTCCATTCACATGGAGGAAAATGGTGAGGAATTTGGTGAGGAATTTCAGCGACTTCAATGGGTTCTGCTAGCTTTTTTTTTCCACTAGCGGAAAAAAGAACCCATTGAAGTCAATGGGAGGCTTTTTTTCAGTGCTGAAATTCCTCACCAAATTCCTCACCATTTTCCTCCTTGTGAATGGAGCCTAAGTCCTCAAGAAGTGGGCCACAACCTAGGTTTCAAGGTACCTAGGGGGTCTGATCATACATGTAAAAGAAGAAAAAAAAATTTGAAGTATAAAAAAATAAAATGAAACAAAAGTTCAAATCATCCCCCCCTTTCCCTAGATCAGATATAAAAGTAAATAAAGAGAAGTAAACAAACATATTATGTACCCCTGTGCTCCAAAATGCCCAAACTATTAAAATATTAAAATATTTATGCTATACTGTGAACAGCGTATAGGCGAGAAAAAAAAAATCAAAATAGCCAAATAGTGTTTTCTTTGCCTCCTATAAAAAAATTGAATAAAGAGTGATCAGATCATCAGATCTTTCCCCAAATGGTATCAATAAAAACGTAATCTTGTTCCACATAAAAAGACACCACACCAAGCTCCATACATCTAAATCTGAAAATGTTACAGGTGTCACAATATGGCGAATTTTTTTTTCCTATTTTGCAAAGTTTTTCATTTTCTAAAAGGTATCAAAACATTACAAATACTATATAAATTTGGTATCGTCATGTTTGTACTGACCCGCAGATGTTATAGGTAACATGTCATTTTTACCAAACAGTGAAAGCTGTAAAAACTAAACCCATATGAATTTGGTGCAAATGCATTTTTTCTCCAATTGCACCTCATTCTGAACTTTTTTCCAGCTTCCCAGTACATTGCACAGCATATTGAATGGTGCCATTACAAAGTACAATTTGTCCCGCAAACAATAAGCCATCATGTGACTCTGTGAACTGAAAAATGAAAACGTTATGGTTCTTGAAATGTGGGGAGTGAAAAATGAAAATGCGAAACCGAAAAATGGCTGGATCCATAAGGGGTTAAATCTGAATAAGGCCTAAGGACAATTTTTTCTTTAATAATTCTCTTCTGGAATTACTGTATATACTCGAGTATAAACTGACCAGAATATAAGCAGAGGCCCCTAATTTTACCACAAAAAACTGGGAAAACTTATTGACTCGAGTATAAGCCTAGGGGGGAAATGCAGCAGCTACTGGAAAATTTCAAAAATTAAAATGGTCAGAGTTTTTGGGTGCAGTAGTTGCTGGGGAAGGGGAGGAGGTGTTTTGGTTGTCTGTCTGCCCCTTCCCTTGAGGACTGGGATTTTTTTTCCCCACTTGGATTTCAGCCTGGCTGAATATAGCGTATCTGCAGTGCTCCTATTAACCCCTTTCCGACGGAAGAGGAGCACTGCAGATACCCTATATTCAGTAGACAGGGCACTTTCAGACACAGGGATACCTAATGTGTATGTGTTTCACAGTCATTGTCTACTTTTATATGTATTCTAGGGAAAGGAGTGATTTAGAACTTTTATTTATTTTTTTTTCAAGCTTTTTTTCCCCACTATTTTATAGGAGAGTCTATACATTGATATTGCGGCTGGTCATAGACTTCCCCCCTTCTAAAAAAAATAAATACTTTTTTTTTTTTTTTGCTGACTCGAGTGTAAGCCGAGGGAGGCTTTTTCAGCACAAAAACTGTGCTGAAAAATTTGGCTTATACTTGAGTATATACGGTAATAAGAATTTTTATACCACTCTAGTTGAAATGACTAAAAAAAAATTGACTTAAGTTGTATTTAAGGTCAGGGCCCCATGTAGCATAAACATTGCGATTTTTCCACCGACTTTTTGTGAAAAGCATTGCAATGACTACGGAAATGCTGGCATTTTCTTTATAGGTATAATAGAAGCAGAGGTTCCCGCTAGGAAAACAAGTGCAAATTTTCTGTGAAAAATGGGACTGCTGCGTAGGGCCTTAAATAGCTATCTGAGAAATCAATTAAATGTGTTACAGGAATAGCGGTCACACCGCATTTTTATTGCTAGTACACTTCCCATAAGAGGATTGTCAGTCGTAGCTATAACTACATTACCTTCGCTTGGAATGACAACTGGGGAACTGTACACGACTGCTTTGTATGTCAATTTAATAGTATTACTGCCTGCGGACACTGACATAAAATATTACACAATTGTACTACAGGCAGCAGAATATATTTCTAAAAAGACTATTTTTAAGGGCTTGATTCTGAGAACCTAAATTTGACTTATGTATTAAGAAATGGCATGTATCGCCTACTATATTACAGGGATATATTGTATTTATTCGCTGATATTAAGCAAACACCTCGTGCTTAGTGCAGGCATTGTCATGACTTATCTGCTGAATATTTTTCACATGTTTCAGCAGTTAGGTTGCAACCTGGCTGCATTTACTGTGACAACATTGACTTAGCTTATGGCATAGTGTTATCATCCATACTGATGATATTTGGAACAGATAGGGTTTTGCAGAGTTGGCTGAACACTTAATAGTCTACAGACTGCTCTTTATCCTAGTCAAGAATGTCTTAACTATGCTCCGACACCTGGTGTTCTTGCGAAAAGGCCAGTTTTCAAAATTATTTCCCAGTGGGGAAATACCTCTTGTTTTTTATACCTTATCTGGTGCCAGCAAATTTCAACAGGCCTCTGTTTCTTATTTATTAACTGATCTCCATGTTATTATTTTCCGGTTTTTATAATCCTGGATATAAACAGGATTTGAAGAAAACAGTTCTACTAACTCCCATGACAAGTTACTTAGAAATACACATGTATCTTTATTGGGCAGGCTTCAAATCGAGCTGATGAAATATTTCTAAAAATATTACTTATGACCGCTAAGGCAAATCTAGATGAGTATTAAAATGACATTATTTATCCCGGGACTGTGCTGTTTATCCTGTATACAGATGTGATCTGTTTCATGCAGATCATTTCTGAGATGAGGTTAATATCACCTGCAAGCTGTAGGATTTACCGAATAAAATAAAAATGGATGTGTGGAAAGCTATAGCCGTGTTTATGGATTGTGTATCACCTCTTTTGACTTCTCTCATATTGCTTGGTATGACGCTTTCTTCAGATACTTGACCTCAGACTTTAAGTCAACTCCATTACATAAAATTTTATTTAATGTATTTTTCACCTTTAAATGACTAGCATGCTTGCCTGGGTGTCTTGTAAAAGTACGGATTACAGTATACATGTGTTGATATATACATTGGTATATGTGTTGTTTAGAAAGGATTACCGGAGTATGCGATCCAAAGATTGGGGAACAGAATTCCACCCTCCGCCGAGAGCTGAAGCAATTTTTCGGATGGGTCAAGAAACATGCCTATGGCTGCTCAAACCTTAGTATCAAGCTGTATGACCAATGGAGAGTGTGGCTGCAGAAATCACACAAAACACGGAACCAGGTAGGTAAGGCACACCTTATTTGTTTTTTATAACATATGTGAAATATGATCATCAGCTTAAGATGATGTTTTCCTGGTTATGGATTTCCACATTAAATGTTCATAAAGATAGGTTGGCAGAATAGACCAAGCAGTGTATAATTCATATCACAATAAGTGAGTATTGTTGGCTTTGTCCATACAATGGGGTTAGGTGTGCATGTTGCCATAGTGATAAGAAGATCCATGTTAGTAAGGGTGGTTCATTAGGGTGGGAAAAAATTTCTCGTGCACATTAATGGTAAGATACTTGGAAATCATTAAGGCTAAGGCCCCACGTGGTGTCCCATGGCAAAAAAGCACTGCGGGAAAACGTGCGGTGACAATGCATTCATGGTTCTTCCCAAAGTGTTTTGGACAGAACTTTTGCAAAGGTGGACTTTCTGCTTCATTTATACCTATGGGGAAAACACTGGCATTTCTGTAGGTATAATTGACATGCTGCGATTTCCAAAACCGTAACAGTTTTGGAAATCACCAAGTGTCCGCAGCACATATTGTTACCGCAAAGTGGGGATGGGATTTGCAAGAATCCCATCCACTTTGCTGTGACTGTAAAACTCCACTTTTTTTTCCGGGAAAACCACGGAATTTACACCATGCGTGGCCCTAGAGCCTAAGGCTAGGTTCAAATGTACCAGAAATGCTGCAGATTTTCCAAATAAAGTGATAGGCAGAATATTTGCAGTGGAAAATAACAAAAAACATCCACACAGTGCGAGAATTTCCATATGCATTTTGTTGTTTAGATATTGTATACACACTGTGTCAATTTTTTCTCAGGGTTTTCACCGCAGCCTTCACCATTTGCAATGCTGAACATGCAGCATTTGTTGCAGATTGTCACAATCTGCAACATATAACATAGTAGCATCATTGGTTTTCAAAGCAAATTTTCAGGAGTTAAAACTAAGTACATGACTTTATTATTTGGACTATTAGATGCTGGTGAGAATACTAAGTTTTCCAGTGCTTATCACTTAGAAGATAGGGAAGGACTAAGGAATTTACCATGGGCTTGAGAGAGTTCAGTCTCCCGGCATAAAAAAAAGTAGCATTTTTAGTTTAAAAAAAAAAAAAAAATTGTCAATGTTTTTTGTAAAATTAACAAGACACGTGGTTATGCTTATGGGAGGGGAAAGTTTTCACGGGCAAACCATGAAGCTAAGCCCTATGTAGTGAGCCACAGGGCTGCAGAAAAAACGCTGTGGAAACAATCGTAGTTTTCCTCTGCAGACTCTCTGTCCCTATACAGAAAACACCAGTATTTCCGTAGGTATAATTAACATGCTGCGATTTACAAAAATGCAATGGTCTTTGAAATTGCAGAATTTCCGCTGCAGATATTTTTCTGCAATGTGTGGATGGGATTAGCCAGAATGCCCTCCACTTTGCATGTACTGTGAAACGCTGGGATTTTTGCATGGCCAAACCATGGGGCCTCGGCCTTATTTTGATTTTTACCTAAAAATGGCATTACTTAAAGCACAGATCTTCCATATGAAAGCTTACATCACCTACGATGTGTGCACCTCTTTATTTGAAGCACTCTGGGGTAAGGTATGCCAAATTTAAGACCAATGGTGTTATGTCTATATGCTATATGTCTAGTGCAGACATGGCAGCAATCTATCTACCCATCAATTCATCATATTGTTTCTCATAGATATAGATAAAACTTTATTAGAGTAACACAAGCTGGGCTCTTGCAGCACAATATGGTTCCTTATTGATCAGTAGGAATCCCTGTAGTCGTAAAATCATAGATCTAACATGTATCACCTATTCAGTAAATGGAATACCCTTTGTAAGATATTCATATTGATGAATGTTTGAATGTTTTAATTTTAAGAGATGACCATTATCATTTACCCTTTTCATATTTACTAAGACAAAAAGCATTTTATATAAAAGTTATTTTTTTTAGTGCCCAACATACTTTATTATCTAAATCACGGCTGTTCCAAGTCACATGATAAGAAACGTTTCATATACCACTGGTACTGTGGTGGTCACTCTGCTTTTGTTACGAGTCAGTATACTTTCATCAGGCAGTGGGAAATATAGTAACGTCCTAAAATCCCTACAGACAGCAAACTGTTAAAGGTTCCTTTGTCTGTCAGGTAGGCTACATTGATACATTACCTTTCAATCATCTAGAACAGGGGTAGGGAACCTTTGGCTCTCCAGCTGCTGTGAAACTACAACTCCCAGCATGCTCCATTCACTTCCATGGGAGTTCCCAGAACAGCAGAGCCAGTATGCATGCTGGGAGTTGTAGTTTTGCAACAGCTGGAGAGCCGTACGTTCCCTACCCCTGATCTAGAAGGACAAATTAATTTTTTTTACGTTCAGTTTCTGAAGTTGAGGAATGTGATCCAAAAAGTAGTTGAAGGGCTTTGCAGGATTACAGTGAGAACTAAATATAGGGTACAAAGTAACATCTTAGTCTTACAAGCTACTTTTACCACCTTGCTAGTTTGTGTTGAGGTGACAAGTTAATCTTCCTGGTAAAGGTATTTGGGTGGCTCTAGGGACCATTCATTGATATCTCATAGAATCAGTGGAATCATTGTTCCTACACTGTAACATAATGCTTATTCATATTGTAAGTATGAGTCTTGTATTACAAGTTTACCTAATTCTCCCTAAGGCTAAGGTCTTATGTAGCAAGCTGCAGCCCAAAAACACTGCGGAGACGCATCACATTTTTTTTTTTTTACAAAAACACAAGCATCTCTGCTGCATTTTTTCCCCTCAATGTGTATATAGGATTAGCAGGAATCCCATCCACTTTACAGGTACTGTAAAACACTGCATTTTTTGCCATGGCCAAAACGCTGCGCTTTCATAACTTAGGGCCCCGACCTTAAATATATTTCTGTTTATTTCACTTACAATGCAATGGTTCTTTGTTACTGGGCTACATTTCTTGCAAATTTTGATGACTACACATGAAGGCGTTGCCACAGTTGTATGTCAGCTTAAATATTGTCTGTCAGACTGTATAATTGCTGGCTATGTCACAAATGGAACAAGTAATTGGACGGTAATTTAAAAAACAGCAGAATGTACTGAACATAAAAACATTGTGGATCTCTAAAATGATAGTACGTTCAATAAATTGGGCAGAACAATAAGAACACAAATCTCGAACTCTGCGAACACTAAGAACCAAAGTAATCACAAGATATAAATTTATTTTTTTAAATTTTTTTTATACAACATGCAAATGACAGTCACATGAAATTTTTTTTTCAATCTCCTATACTGTATATATAAAAATGAGTTCCTGTCTGACCATCTGTCTGTCCTCAATGCGCAACCAAATGACTGGACCAATCTTCAACAAATTTGCACACAGATACATCAGGTGTCCAAGAAGGTTTTAGACTGGGTCCCAATTCTCTCGGATGTACCGTTCCTGAGATACAGTATTCTCAAAATAAATGACCTGCATTAGCCAATACAAGCCTGCAAGTCTTTCACTCATTTTCCAACTGCCATACACATGATCCAACACTGATATCCAAACTGAGATACAGTACAGACCAAAAGTTTGGACACACCTTCTCATTCAAAGAGTTTTCTGTATTTTCATGACTATGAAAATTGTGGATTCACACTGAAGGCATCAAAACTATGAATGAACACATGTGGAATTATATACTTAACCAAAAAAGTGTGAAACAACTGAAAATATGTCTTATATTCTAGGTTCTTCAAAGTAGCCACCTTTTACTTTGATTATTTCCTTACACACACTTGGCATTCTCTTGATGAGTTTCAAGAGGTAGTCATCTGAAATGGTTTTCCAACAATCTTGAAGGAGTTTCCAGAGATGCTTAGCACTAGAGATGAGCAAACAGTGTTCTATCGAACACATGTTCGATCGGATATCAGGGTGTTCGCCATGTTCGAATCGAATCGAACACCGCGTGGTAAAGTGCGCCAAAATTCGATTCCCCTCCCACCTTCCCTGGCGCCTTTTTTGCACCAATAACAGCGCAGGGGAGGTGGGACAGGAACTACGACACCGGGGGCATTGAAAAAAATTGGAAAAAGTCATTGGCTGCCGAAATCAGGTGACCTCCATTTTAGACGAATAGTGGATTTCAAATCCGGGTCATATGAGAATGTGAACTTTGTGACTATGAGACAGGGATATCTGTACAGGCAGGGATAGCTAGGGATAACCTTTATTTAGGGGGGAATGTTATTAAAAATAACTTTTTGGGGCTCTATCGGGTGTGTAATTGTGATTTTTGTGAGATAAACTTTTTCCCATAGGGATGCATTGGCCAGCGCTGATTGGCCGAATTCCGTACTCTGGCCAATCAGTGCTGGCCAATGCATTCTATTAGCTTGATGAAGCAGAGTGTGCACAAGGGTTCAAGCACACCCTCGGCTCTGATGTAGGAGAGCCGAGGCTGCACAAGGGTTCAAGCGCACCCTCGGCTCTGATGTAGGAGAGCCAAGGGTGCACTTGAACCCTTGTGCACTTGAACCCTTGTGCACACTCTGCTTCATCAAGCTAATAGAATGCATTGGCCAGCGCTGATTGGCCAATGCATTCTATTAGCCCGATGAAGTAGAGCTGAATGTGTGTGCTAAGCACACACATTCAGCTCTACTTCATCGGGCTAATAGAATGCATTGGCCAGCACTGATTGGCCAGAGTACGGAATTCGGCCAATCAGCGCTGGCTCTGCTGGAGGAGGCGGAGTCTAAGATCGCTCCACACCAGTCTCCATTCAGGTCCGACCTTAGACTCCGCCTCCTCCAGCAGAGCCAGCGCTGATTGGCCGAATTCCGTACTCTGGCCAATCAGCACTGGCTAATGCATTGTATTGGCGTGATGAAGCAGTGCTGAATGTGTGTGCTTAGCACACACATTCAGCTCTACTTCATCGGGCTAATAGAATGCATTGGCCAATCAGCGCTGGCCAATGCATTCTATTAGTGTGAACTGAGTTTGCACAGGGGTTCTAGTGCACCCTCGGCTCTGCTACATCAGATTGCTACATCTGATGTAGCAGTGCCGAGTGTGCATCAGATGTGTAGTTGAGCAAAACTGGCTCAGCACTGCTAAGTCTCTGCATTCGCATAGGAATGCATTGGCCAGCCTTCGGCCAATCAGCGCTGGCTCTGCCGGAGGAGGCGGAGTCTAAGGTCGGACCTGAATGGAGACTGGTGTGGAGCGGTCTTAGACTCCGCCTCCTCCAGCAGAGCCAGCGCTGATTGGTCGAGTTCCGTACTCTGGCCAATCAGCACTGGCCAATGCATTTCTATGGGGAAAAGTTAGCTTGCGAAAATCGCAAACTGACAGGGATTTCCATGAAATAAAGTGACTTTTATGCCCCCAGACATGCTTCCCCTGCTGTCCCAGTGTCATTCCAGGGTGTTGGTATCATTTCCTGGGGTGTCATAGTGGACTTGGTGACCCTCCAGACACGAATTTGGGTTTCCCCCTTAACGAGTTTATGTTCCCCATAGACTATAATGGGGTTCGAAACCCATTCGAACACTCGAACAGTGAGCGGCTGTTCGAATCGAATTTCGAACCTCGAACATTTTAGTGTTCGCTCATCTCTACTTAGCACTTGTTGGCTCTTTTGCTTTCACTATGCGGTCTATCTCACCCCAAGCCATCTCGATTGGATTCAGGTCTGGTGACTGTGGAGGCCAGGTGATCTGGCTTAGCACCCCATCACTGTCCTTCTTGGTCAGATAGCCTTTACACAGCCTGGAGGTGTGTTTGGGGCCATTGTCTTGTTGAAAAATAAATCATGGTCCAACTAAACGCAAACCGGATGGAATAGCATGCTGCTGCAAGATGCTGTGGTAGCCATATTGAATCAGTATGCCTTCAATTTTGAATAAATCCCCAACAGTGTCACCAGCAAAGAACCCCCACACCTCCTTCTCCATGCTTCACGGTGGGAACCAGGCATGTAGGGTCCATCCGTTCACCTTTTCTGCGTCGCACAAAGTCACGGTGGTTGGAACGAAAGATCTCAAATTTGGACTCTTCAGACCAAAGCACAGATTTCCACTGGTCTAATGTCCATTCCTTGTGTACTTTAGCCCAAAGAAGTCTCTTCTGCTTGTTGCCTGTCCTTAGCAGTGGTTTTCTAGCAGCTATTTTACCCTGAAGGCCTGCTGCACAAAGTCTCCTCTTAACAGTTGTTGTAGAGATGTGTCTGCTGCTAGAACTCTGTTTGGCATTGACCTGGTCTCTAATATGAGCTGGTTAACCTGCGATTTCTGAGGCTGGTGACTCGGATGAACTTATCTTCCGCAGCAGAGGTGACTCTTGGTCTTCCTTTCCTGTGGCGGTCCTCGTTTGAGCCAGTTTCTTTGTAGCGCTTGATGGTTTTTGCAACTGCACTTGGGGACACTTTCAAAATTTTCCCAATTTTTCGGACTGACTGACCTACATTTCTTAAAGTAATGATGGCCACTCATTTTTCTTTACTTGGCTGCTTTTTTCTTGCCATAACACAAATTCTAACAGTCTATTCAGTAGGATTATCAGCTGTGTATCCACCTGACTTCTGCACAACACAACTGATGGTCCCAACCCCATTCACAAGGTAAGAAATCCCACTTATTAAACCTGACAGGGCACACTTGTGAAGTGAAAACCATTTCCGGTAACTACCTCTTGAAGCTCATCAAGAGAATGCCAAGAGTGTGCAAAGCAAAAGGTGGCTACTTTGAAGAACCTAGAATATAAAAAGATTTTCCATTGTTTCACACTTTTTTGGTTAAGTATATAATTCCATATGTGTTAATTCATAGTTTTGATGACTTCAGTGTGAATCTACAATTTTCATAGTCATGAAAATACAGAAAACTCTTTGAATGAGAAGGTGTGTCCAAACTTTTGGTCTGTACTGTATATGCATCAGAGGATTAGATACGTGGATCAGCACACAGTATCCCATGCCGGAGGATTAGATACGTGGCTCAGCAAACAGTACCACACGCCAGAGGATTAGATATGCAGCTCAGCACACAGTACCACATGCCAGAGGATTAGATACATGGCTCAGCACACAGTACCACATGCCAGAGGATTAGATATGCACCTCCGCACACAATACCACACGCCGGAGGATTAGATATGTGGCTCAGCACACAGTACCACACACCAAAGGATTAGATATGTGGCTCAGCACACAGTACCACATGCCGGAGGATTAGATACATGACTCAGCACACAGTACCACACGCCAGAGGATTAGATACGCACCTCAGAACACAATACCACATGCCGGAGGATTAGATATGCACCTCAGCACACAGTATCACATGTCAGGGAATTAGATACACAGCTCAGCACACAGTATCACAAGTCAAAGCTTTACTCAGGTTTCCATAGCAACCCAGCCATTTGTCGTTACTGTTGTAAGTCAGCTTTAAAGGGGGAGGGTGCTGTGGATGACACTGTTACACAAGTTCCCATTCACACCGCTTTACTCCAGGTATCCATAACAACCGATCACAGGTTTTCACTGATATCCAATCTGCGATACATATGATCACAAGACACTTATGGACACACACAAACGACATACAAATTACACCAGTACAAAACTGGGCAATTGTTATGGGGCCATTACACCAACAAAAAAATGATATATACCTGTGTGAAGCTGGGTCCTTCTGCTAGTATTTAATAAAAATACTTAAAAATATTATCCTCTTGTTTGCTTAGTAATTGCATGTTGTTGTCCTGCATAGATTAGTACCTCTAATGGTGTTGGCTGACCTTTGGTAAGGCAGGCTTCTCTATGCACGTTATCAGCAACATTGTTTGCTTTGCATTGCACTCAGGCATTTTTCATTGAAAAATATGGGCTTTATATTAGCAGTATTTCCCCAATTGTACTCTGTTTGGAGTACCATAATGTTGTGTCATTGCCTTACTTAAGGACTTCTATCCTCTATTGTAATCACGATGGGGTCTGCAGTCTGGGAAATACAGACCATAAATGAACCATATTTTCTATATGGAAAATGACCTTGTGTATCTGACAATACTAAAGCCAAAATTGAGGTGGGGTTTCATATTTATTGTTAAAATTGTCATAAAAAATATATTACATAGCAATTGCAATAACAACTAATAAAGTAAAACTGAATGACTAGGTCTGAGCTTATGTCTGTTTCACGACTACTTATCCTAACCTTACATAGTGATCAGAGTTATCATTCTGACTTATTTTTAAATCACTTTGGTCGTAATGGGATAGTATTGGGAAATGCAATGCTTTTGTGTCTGCTTTGGGACATGCCCCTCTGAATAAAACCTAAAAGTCTATATACTTTTATGACGTGAAATAAAATGTCATATTTAGAAAGCCAATGCATGTACCTATGTTTGTTGCTGTGGGAACCTGATGTTATGCCAAATTCAGTCGGTTATTGCTGGTGAGAAGTGCCGTTTATGGTTGTGGGAGAGCTATTTCACCTTTTAAAAATGTCTTGTATATTTTGCTTTCGGATTTCTGATACATACCATGCCCTAATTGCTGCCTATAAACCTACGAGGCCTTCTCAGAGATGAATACCCCATAATATACATGCTTTTATAAGACTATAAAGAGTTGAGTTACTGGGATGTTAAGCAGTTACACAATCACTCTTATTTATATAATGTCCTTCTCACTGGTTAAAGGTGCCATCCCACGAAGCCAGTAAGAAAACATAGCTTGCTAAGGAATGTAAAGTAACAACATCCTGATTTTCCATTACTGGTATCGTATATGCAAATAGATTTGTAACTAGGTAAATACCTAAGATTTATTGTTAAAACACTTCATACAATCTATTTATGACCTATACAATTAAAATAATTGATAACTATGTACCAATTCCTAATTACATCATGGAAGACAGATTTGCATATTCTTCCCATTGTCCAATAATAAGTAATCAAAATGTATTAAAACTTATGTTCCTGTTCCCATGCAGAACCTCGAGATCATTATGGTCACCTAGGACAATATAAGCCTTAGAGCTTATTCACACAATTGAGTGATTTAATTTTTCATAGATTTGACTCTTAGATCCATTTTCACTCACCTAAATCACCCATTGCAGTAAATCTGGCTATAAAAAATAGATCCCACATGGATCTGTGAAACATATGAAGAAATATATATTAAAGGGATTGTCCAGGATAAAATGATACCCCTAAACCCCTAAACTAAACTCCCCCACCTAACTTCTAATTTACTTCAATTAAAAAATAAATAAATCTCTAATTACCCATATACCTGGAGCAGTCATGTTACTGCTCCAGGGACACTTTCTCCAGTTCCCCACTTCTGAAACGGAACGTCACCATCACTCTCCCCCTCTCCTAGCCCAATCAATACTTACCAAGCCTTCCTATGTCCGGGGAATGGCTCCTCTCCTCTTCCTGTTTTCTAGTTATGGGCAGAATAGGTAAGCTAGGGAGATGGGGGAGGGATGGAGGGGTTGCTAGGCTTAATGGGAGGGATTGCTAGGCTTAGAAAGACAGTGGAGGGTGGGAGGGGCTAGTAATGGGTGGGATTGTTAGGCTAGTGAGATGGGGAGAGTGTGAGGGGCTAGTAATGGGCGGGATCGCAAGGTATAGTGAGACAGGGAGGGTTTTGTAACAGAGTGAGAGAGGAGGGGGGCTGAGTGAGAGGGAACTAGTGCAGAAACTACACAGGAAGCTGCACAGCAGGAAGCGAACACCTACTAAACAAATGCAGAGGATGTAGCAGCTGCCAGAGACACCCAGAAATCACTCCAAACACTGCTAAAGATATACGGGTGTACTTATTAACCCATTACTAGCAATAACAGAACTTTCTGACTTTCTGTCCGGAAAACCGCTTTAAGTAACTGCAAAGCCAAATTGTAACAACACATGTAAAAACTTAGCGTCACTAATGGCAAAAGCGTTGTCAAAATTTGGTACCTTATATGACACCATATTTATATTCACAATACTATTACATCAATAGGAGGTTGGAATTTGTAATTTATTTTCTTATAATTTGGCTGAAAACAAAATCAACCTACTAACCAACAAGGTTTACCGATTTTATTTGTACATCAGTGGAATATTTCCTTATTACACTGGTACTCTGTATGCAGTGCGGAATACAACAATAAGAACCCTAAATTCACAAGATTATTTGTATAGTGAACAATTGCATTTATTTTATATGATATGTGGCGATAACAGATTTACAAAGAGAGTGGGGGTACCACTACCTTCTGCATTCTCCTGGTGCACTAATCTCCATACAATACATACTTTTACCCATTCAATTGCCACTTCCCCTCCGTAAAAAGGTGCTTTTTTATGTACTTGGTTGAAACTAAAAATGTATACACCATTTTACAAGCCGTTCCCTGCTCAATCTCTAATGTGTTTATACGTCTCTAGTGATGCCATATTAAATATTGTAACAGAGTTCAGTGAACCTATACTTTTAAAACAAGCTTGCTAGAGATGACAGTTGTAATAGGAAGAAAGTCATCCCCGAAGCGACTTCTCATTGGGAAGCACACTCATATGTTTTCTGTGTTTTCTAGTGTGAAATGCTCTGAACATTAGAAAATTATTTTGGAATACTTGATACTTTTCAGAGGACTCCAAGGACAATTATTTCCTGTGATTAATGGCATGCCTTATTTCACATGGCTAAGTTACTTACCATGTCACACTTGTTTAATGCTACTCGGAAATTCACTGCTAAATGAATTGACTGCTATGAAAGAGAGGAACATAGGGAAAAGACGACAGTGGTTTGAAGTACTCTAAGACACAGATGGTAAGGACAGGATGAGTCTGGGAAAGAAATAAAAGGAAACAGTAAAAAGGAAAAATCTCATCTGGTCTATTGTGTGCTGGATAGTGTCTCAGCACAGTAGTGAGTCCAAACAATGGGATGAAGACTAAACCACTTTAATAAGAGTTATTGGGAAAATATGAATGTGCTAGCATTGCAGAGTAGGCACTGATACATTTATGAGCTTAAGACAAACAGAACTTTTTTTCTGCGGCATTAAGTAAGGCATTAAATTGGTATACTGAAATGATTCATGTTATTGAAATTGCAAGCAGAAGGAAAAGCATAAAATCCTACACCATTAACTCCTTGTCATTAGGCATGTTAACAATGTATTGCCACTATTGAAAGGACAAAAGATCTGTTTCATAGCAGAGATAATGGGGTCCATCAAGTTTTTGTCAGTATTTTATGGCTCGAATTTGCACAGTATGCAGTGCTACTTTTTCTGGCATTTTGGTTTTCTCTGCAGTGCTTTGGACAGAGAGTTTGCACAGGTTTCCTTTCTCCTTCCATAATACCTATAGGGAAACTGACTGCATTTCTGTAGGTATAATTGACATGCCACAATTTCTAATTGTGTTTCCGCTGCGCATATTTTTCTATAATGTATGCTAGAATCCCATCCACTTTGCTGTGACTATAGTTGCCACATAGTGCCCTGGCCTACCATGGTCAAACCTATGAAGCCAGTGGCAAATCCATTGGTGAGGTTAAAGGGGTATTCAAGTGAACATAACCATGTTTAAATTTGTTGACAATGAAAAGTTAAAGTTTTTATAAATATAAGTTTGCAAATATTTCAAACTTTTTTGCAAAGTTAAATTTTTTTTCTCAATCTGTCTTAGAGGTTGACAGTCTTTTGTCTTGATCAGTTACCAATGGATACTACCATTAAATCTGAAGCTTTCTAAGGTCTGGCTTTTGTCATGATTTCCTTACTGTGCCTGGATTATCTTCTCCTGTATTTGGTGTCACTGACTGATAACCAGACCACAATAAGGAAATGATAACTAGTTTTTTTTTTACATTTATCTAACTAAAGCAATTGCTGCGTTAATGATCATATCCATTGACAACTGATCAAGACAAAAGATTGTCACTAATAAGATGTTTAAAGAAAATCTTAAAAATTTTGCCAAATTTGTATATTTATTTATTTATTTATATTTAACTTTTACTAATTTACAAATTTAAATATGGTTATTTTCATGGGAAAATGATGATCTATGTTTTTTTTCCTGCCGTCTCCCATATATAGACCACTGGTAACAGAGATCTCATAGCAAGATTTCTATCTACCAGCATATTTTCCAAAACCCTCCAAGCCTTAACTTCTCTTTGTCCTCTGTTTCTTTGTAAAGACAGTTTTATTTTAATTTGAGACACAATGGGACCAAAGGACCAGAGAAGACCGAGAGTGGTAGTCTTGGTAGTTTTTTTTAAATTGATTTTCTATGTTCCCTATTCCTTTAAAAAACAACAAAATACATCTTACATATTTCCTTTTTGAAATAATCAGTCTCCGGAAGAAAGATGTGGTCACACACTGGAACATTCCTTCTATTTCAAAGGACTCATAGGACGACTGACGCCTTTTGGCTTATCCAACAATTAAAAGAAATGTTGCTCCATTTGCAGTGCTAATTGAGATACCATGAACCTTTTAGAGTGGGAATCTGCTAGCTAGAGAAGTCACAGTTGAGTTTATCGGGCAATAGGGAGAAAGCACTGGAGGAGTGTGAAGAAGGGATGCCAGGAATGGAAGTCACAGCTGGTCCAGATTGGCTCATTTAAGTCTCCTTATAAAAATAACATACAGGCATCAAGCCTAGGCAGGAAATCAGTCTCTGAAATAATATAACAGGCCTCTTTTAAGTTGTGTAGTTTGGTTACATGAATGGGGTAAAAAAATAGTAATTTAAAAGGAAAAAAAAAAAAGACCTGTAAGGGTCTACATATAAACATGATTTATTGAGAGGTAGTTGGAAGTAGCATCAGTCATATCTAGTGAATGAGGTCATTCTTGGGTACAGTATGGGAGACAATCATCTCAACCTTGTTAAAGGGATTGTCTCAAAGCTGCTAGTATATATATATATATATATATATATATATATATATATATATATATATGCCATCAATATTAGACCTGAAGGGGGCCTGTCACCCCAGTGCTCAGCTTTTGCAGTCGCAGGATCAGGAGCAGACAGCTCCATAAATATTGTGTATGGACTTCTTAGCAGCTTAGCTCTCAGTCACTTGAATGTAAGCGAAGGGACGATACCTTGATAGAACCACCACACAGTGTAAGATGCTGTCTGTCTCTGGCCCCATGCATTGTGCAGATACAGTAGGCGAAGAAGCTATTTAGTAAGGGTTACAAATGTTGAACATCCACCAATATGATATTGAACTATCCTAAGAACCAGTCATCAAGGAAGTATTCACATCCTGACCAAACATTATAAAGATTTCAATAAAGAAAAGCATCAAATCTGTGCTGTTTCTGTAATCCCCTTCATGGTAAATAGAAGTTACAGAGTTTGGGAGTTACAGAAACACAGTTGCTTGCTGTGCTACAGTTTTTCTTTCGCTTTAGGCTAAGGCCTCATGTAGCAAAACACAGCAAAAAAATACTTCAGAAAACCCCACAGTGTTTTTTTCTGCAGCGTTTTTCATTGTGTTTTCACAAAGTTCTTCTCTGCGAACTTTCTGCTATTTGAGACACTATATGGAAAAAGAAAAACATCCATTTAGTAGATCTAAATATAAAGACCAGTGAACTTGCAAGTTCATGCATTTTTCTAGATCTTGATAACTAAAATATTTGTACCAGTAAATAAAGTAGGCACGGCATAATAGAAAATACACATTATTTATTACATGAAAATATTGGGCTTGAAATTGAATGAATTATTTGTAGCAAATAGTTTTATGGTCTTTAACTTTATGAATATAATATAATAAGTGGAATCCATAACCAGTGTGAAATCAAAATTCCTAATATACTTTTTATGCTGATTATAATATATGATACATGTAAATATTTTCATACGCATATTTCTTACTGTGAAGGGTGTGGGGAAGTTAGGTCAGTAGAAGCAATGGTATGGACTCAAACAGTCAAGACAGGGACACAAAATATGCAGCAAACTAGTTTATTTATAAAAAAAAAAAAAAAAACCTGGAAAATAAATAAATCTTGACTTCAGGCACAAAATGAGCAAAACAAAACACAGCCTTAACTTCGGCAAAACAAAATTAAAAAACCTGCTCGCTGAGTGACTAACTAAACAGAACTGATAACCTAACTTTACCTGTGGCTTACTACCAACCACACAAACAAAACAGAATGACAGAACAATATCCCTCCTTTCAGCTCATGGAACTGTACTGCAGTACAGGAGCTGCAGCCTTTTCTGGCCCAGTAATGAGCTAAGAATCTACACCTGGGCTGAGACCTAATCCAACTCCACCCTGGACCATACATATATCAGAAACCTGGGGCCGATGTATCTGGACTCCAGCAATCTGCCTGTCACCTTCTCCACAAGGAGTATTCTTATCTTGCATATGATATTTCAAAAATACAATATTCCATAAATGTCCCACCTTCAGGAATCAAGCTACCAGATAAGTAAAAAATGTCTAAGAAGGAAAAAAAAATATTCAACAAATCAATAGTTGAGTACAAGAAGGTACAGTTTTTATTTGCAGATTTTTGTTAGAATTTATTATTTGCAGTTAGAATTTATTATCACTTTCTCATTGAGGAACTGTGGTCCCCCAAGATCAAGGTTTTTTTTTTTTTTTTTTGTCCACGATTCCTTCCTTTTGGACCAGCAACAGGCCTAGAGGTCAGACTAACCAAGGGATATATTATTACAAGATGAGATATCCCTTGAATCTACCAAACATTTACATGTTTCACAAAACATCTACTGGGTTTGTTGGCTTATATTTTGCACATTTAAGAAAATAATTATATTAATGGGGCTTTCTGTTTTCATAGAAATAAAGCATATTAATATAATGAAAAGTTGTACAATATAAAAACAATGAATTGTGGCAAAATTTTGTCATTTATGACACATTTAAATTCTGACACAACATTTGGTTTTCACAAGGTTTACTGCTTCACTTTTTATAGTGGCAATTTGGATTAAATCTAGATTGTTATGAAGATTGATCAGATAAATTGCAAATCCATTAATTGCAATGAAAATGTAGCCCTTTTCCATTAAATTTCCGTCCTGCCACAAAATGACCTGCTAATACCATGTGATCTTCTCAAAGCTCAGAAGAAATTGATAACAAGGACCATAAAGCTGCTATCACTTTGCCATACCAATTGAGTTAAAAGAACAGACTGGTTACTTTCAGTGAGGGGTGGTGCTTAAAAGCTTTGCATTACATTTAATATATAAGATAAGATAATCCTTTAATAGTCCCACCACAGGGAAATTAAGTGTGTTACAGCAGCATGGATAATACAGTAATTTTACAAGAGAAAGAACATATACAAGGTCAGAATTGCAGATAGAAAAGATAGTAGGAGTCATAGCAACTAAAAAGAAAAACTGCAGGATCATTTAGTTCAATGTGAGAAGTGATCTTCACTTAGCCTGATGTAGCTTATGTAGCCTGACCGTGGTTGGGAAGAAGGACCTCCAATAGCGCTCCTTATTACACTTGTGTATGATGATTCAATATTTAGCATGGTGGGTTGGTGGTTAGTATGTTGGCTCAGTGGTTAGCATGGTGACTCAATGATTATTATGGTGGTTTAGTGGTTAGTATGGTTAGTAAGGCTTTAATAGTCCAGCCATGGGGAAATTCAGTGTGTTACAGCAGCATGGATAATAAAGTAATATATTACAAGAAATTTAGTTTATAATAGCCCTGGTTAGTGAGTCATGGTCATTCAAGAACTAAAGGAAAAATGCTAAGACTACCCCCACCAACAAGACCAGTATGAGGTTCTGTATTTAAACTGAAAAAGTACCTTGAAGATATTTTCTATGCTTTCAGGTTCTACCAGGTGATAAGTTATAGCATCTTATTTTAGCCGGGCAGGAGGACGCAAAGGAAGCGGATCTGAGGACCCTACAGAAAGCTGCAGCGAAACTTGAGCATCGCCCTGAGGAAGACTTTTGAGTTCGTCCTTTGAGATCCCGATGGCAAGCCTTGTTGTTCCAAAGAAAGAGACTCCATCAGAGATGAAGTTGCGTGTTTTCATTTCAATGTATGTCACATTCCCCCCAGAAACCATGGTTTAAAGGTGACCAAAAACTCTTCTAAAAGACTCTTTTACAGAACTGTATGTTTTCTATGCTTTTACCTGGAATCCTATTTTTATCTCTATTTAAGTTTTGTACATTTTGACTGTTTGTATTGCTCACAGAATTTTACTGTTTATATGTTTTTTGTCATCAATTAGATGTTTTTTTTTTTTTTTAAATTAAAATGATATTTTCTCTAAAATTACAGAAATGAAGTTGTTTTCACACTGCGTAGCTTGGGCTATATGATAAAAATACTTACCACTTCTTCAGTTGTAGTACTAGAGAGGAGCATTCTAGGTAGTTTCACAGTCTAATGTCTCACACACAGAACTGATATGCAATACAGCACTCATAAAAATCATGGGGCCTTCCATTTATTATGAAGTTAATTAATAGAGATGAGCGAACAGTAAAATGTTCGAGGTTCGATATTCGTTTTGAGTAGCCCCTCAATATTCAACTACTTGAATCGAATATCGAACCCTATTATAGTCTATGGGGGGAAAATCCTTGTTTCAGGGGTAGGCAAAATTCGATCAAATTATACTTACCAAGTCCACGAGTGAGGGTCGGGCTGGATCCTCCGAGAAGTCTTCTCCGTGCAGCGTCCCCGCGGCATCTTCCGGCTCTAAATTCACTCTGCCAGGCATCGGGCCTGGGCAGAGCTGACTGCGCATGCCTGCACTACAAGCGGACATGTGCAGTCGGCTCTGCCCAGGCCCGATGCCTGGCAGAGTGAATTCAGAGCCAGAAGACGCCGCGGGGAAGCTGCACAGAGAAGACTTCTAAAGGTAGGAGAAGAACCAGCGTTGATTGGCCGACTGTATAGCATTCGGCCAATCAATGCTGGTTCTGCATCGAACTTTTACATTCGAATAGCGAGTGGTACTCGATCGAGTACGAGTATTTCGAATACCGTAGTATTTGATCGAATACCTACTCGATCGAGTACTACTCGCTCATCTCTATTAATTAACTCAGATTTATTTGTATCATGTTGCATTGCATAACATGTATACAGCCATTAAAGCTCTATGGAAGACTGAGGAAGGTAAAAAGAAACAAAACAAAACCTATACTCACCTGTTCCCTGTGATTCACTGTCTCCCTCCATGGTCCAGTCCCGCTGCTCCCAGAGTCTTCTTTGAAGGAAAAGACACAGGACGTCACTAGAGATGAGCGAACACTATTCTAAACAGCCATTTCGAATAGCAAGCCCCCTTAGAAATGAATGAACGTAGCCGGCACGCGGGGGGTTAATTGGCCGGCCGCCGGCAAAGTCTGTGTGCCGGCCGCTTCCATTCATTTCTATGGGAGCGTGCGATTCGAAACGGCTGTTTCGAATAGTGTTCACTCATCTCTAGACGTCACAGGTGACGTATGCAAAGGCTTCATGGTTCCTTTCCTTTGGCCGTTGGATTGTCCTTAGCAGTCATATGAGACAAGGACTTCCTCTTGCTTGAAGAAGCACAGGGGCGCTGCTGGACTGGACAATGGTGGGAGACAGTGGAGGTGAATACAGGGTTTTTGTTCACACCTTCCCCAGCTTCCTTACCAAAAAACAACATGACCAATAAACTCTTTAAGAGCTTTTAAGGCTAGATTTTACATGTTTGTAATTCAAAATAACAATATAATAATTCAACAATAATATACTATAAAATAAAATCAATTTTTTTAAATGAAACACATCTTACAGTAAGATGGAAAATACAATTTACTATTGTGTGTCTTCCATTTGTATACCTGGCAGTTTTAATGTTTTTTGTCCTGATCCACAGAACAAAAACAAATGAACAATCATTTTTCTTTGTTTCTTTGGAACATTGCAGGGAGATTTCATAAGCATCACCTTGAGCCTAGGTTAGTAATTTCTTATTAGCATTTTCTAGAATGTGTAATGATAGGCCACTCTATTGTACTTTTAGAACAGTAAAATATGACATCTGTGATTTCTTCTTTCTTGAATGAGCTATTTATCAACACTAGAGGCTGTTATCAGTTATTTGGTTATAAACTTTGTATAGATGACTCTACAGTCTGTAAATATACCTCTGTTATTCTGCTTTGGAGCTCTATTTTCATGTAAATCAAAGTTTTATTGATATGCAAATACAGGAGGAAAGTTCTTGGGGGGTGGGGGGTGTCTTACCTTGCCTGACCTTCTCAGCTCTAGATTCCCAGACCCAGCACCATTCCCTTATATGAATAATACAGTTATTTATGTGAAAGCTAGATAACAGAGGCATATTTCAAAACTGTAGAATTACCATTACAAGATACTGGAATTACATTTAGAACTAATTTACTGCTGACAGATTCCCTTTAAAGGAGACCTATAAGAAAATAATTATAAACAATTACAATTTTTCTCTAGTGGCCAATAATGAAAATTATTCATATTTTTGACATTTTTGAAATATAGTTATAAGCGCAAAACCTGAGGCTGCACATCTTAGAGATATCAATGGCAATCTGATTTCTTTCAGAAACATATACACAGGCTTATAATGCGGCATTACCACCACTAGAATAAACCCTAGCATTCTCACAGACAAGCATATTGCCTTGACAAAAGAGTGTCCATATTACAGATGTGCATGCTGACCTAACAAGGCGTCTGCTGACCTAAGTTCAGAGATCTATGATGCATGCAGCTGTATGGTGTTCTAGATTAAAGTTAATAGAATTAGTACTATGGATACAAGTCCATAGTACAGGCACTGAAATGTGAAAGCAATATTCTCTACGATTCTGCAACTGTCCTCAAAACAACACTAGTCAAACGAATCCGTACGAATAGTAGTATTCGATCAAAAACCTCCATTTGCATAGTTATTGGTGTACTCAGTCGAATACCACATGGAGAGGTGGGAAATATTCATTTCCCCTCCAACCTCCCCTGGTGCCTTTTTTTTTTTTTTTTTAACACCAATGTCTATGGAGGGGAGGTATTCGATCAAATATACTCGCTCATCTCTACTCATTATATAAGTGATGTCATCACTTATAAAAGCAGAATTTGTATAAACTTTATTGACTGCCAGAGCAGCCAGGAAGAGAAGGAGGGGCTGGTCATGATCACCAGACAAGCCAGCATCTGGTTCACAGCAGAGATTAGAGGCAGCAGCAGCAAGTAGGCATTTGTTATTTTTATTTGATTTTAACTATTATATTGTTCACACGCATATACATACATATATCCACAACCAGGAAGTATTACATGAGCCTGAAAATATAAGGAATGGTAAAAATGGTCTAAACACACATAAAGGCTCTCCGTTATGTTTATTCATTCATATAACAAATATTTCCTGCCTGTCAAATTATCTTTGACCTGGAAAACTCTTTTAAACCCTTCTACATTTTCAGATAATTTTAATATTAATATTAGAGATGAGCGAACAGTAAAATGTTCGAGATTCGATATTCGTTACGAATAGCATCTCAATATTCAACTATTCGAACGAATATCGAACCCCATTGTAGTCTATGGGAGAAAATGCTTCGCTACAGGGGATCCCACCATTCAACTCAGGAGAGTCACCAAGTCCACTAAGACACCCCAGGAAATGATGCCAACACCCTGGAATGCAACTGGGACAGCAGGGGAAGCATGTCTGGGGGCATCAAGTACCTTTATTATGTCGGGATCCGATGTCAGCTTGCGATATGCCGGAGCGGACTTTTTCCCATAGGAATGCATTGACCAGCGTTGATTGGCCAGTCTACGACTTTCGGCCAATCAACGCTGGTTCTGGCTGAGGAGGCGGAGTCTAAGAGCCGTCCACAGCAGTTTCCATTCAGGTCTGATTTTAGACTCTGCCTCCTCCGGCAGAACCAGCGTTGATTGGCCGAATGCTGTAAGACTGGCCAATCAACGCTAGTCAATGCATACCTATGGCGAAATGAAGCAGAGCCAGCCGTGCGCTCAGCTTGGCTATTCCTCCTGTCACACACATCTCTGGTGTAACATAGCTCAGTACACACTCAGCTCTGCTACATCTCTACACTCTGTTGTAGAAAAGTACTGTAGTAGAGATGAGTGTGCGCTGAGCTCTGCTACACACGAGATGTGTGTGACAGGAGGAGTAGATGGAGGGTTGGTTGCGTGTAGTGCAGAGCTGCTACACCAGAGATGTAGCAGAGCTGGCCGATGTTAGCAGAGCTGAGTGTGTTAATCTGCTGCATATCTGTCAGCTCTCCTACATCTACATCTCCTACACACTCAGCTCACCTACATCAGACACTACACGTTCAGTTTATTGGTATAGCCAAGCTGAGTTTGTAGTATTGGACACTACTGTTTGTTGATTAAGCAGAGCTGAGATTGTAATGACTATCCTATTCACTACACAGCATGTACCCCACGCTGTGTAGTGATTAACCCCTTCTCCCCCACCCCCACCGGTGTCCGCAGCTCTTTGCTCTTGGTCCACTTCGATCCATGGTCCCGGTTTCAGAGTGCCCTGCCCCCCTCTCCCCAACTATTATTATAGAGAAGGCAGGGCTTAGGAGAGTGTGGGCGGGTACTGGGCGGGGAGACTCCCCGCCCACACTCTCCTAAGCCCCTCCCCTCCCCGGATAGTATTATAGAGAAGGTGGGGCTTAGGAGAGTGTGGGCGGGGAGTCTCTCCACCCAGTACCTGCCCACTCTCCTAAGCCCCGCCTTCTCTATAATAATAGTCGGGGAGAGGGGGGCAGGGCGCTCTGAAACTGGGACCATGGACTGAAGTAGACCAACAGCAAAGAGCTGCAGGTAAGCGGACACCGGGGGGAGGGGATTAATCACTACACAGTGTGGGGTACATGCTGTGTAGTGAGTAGGATAATCTCCCACACTGCACACTCAGCTGGCTATTCCTTAGTAGTACTAACACGCTCAGCTATTCCTTTAGTAGTTCCGAGCCATAGGAATGCATTGACCAGCGTTGATTGGCCACTGTACGTGCATCCGGCCAATCAACGCTGGTCAATGCATCCTTATGGGAAAAATTCAGCTTGCGCATATCGCAAGCTGACAGGGATCCCAACAAGATAGAGCCCCAAAGAGCTAGGTGAGTAACATTCCCCCCTAAATAAAGGTTATCCCTAGCTAACCCTGCCTATAGATTTGTCCCTGTGTCACATTCATATAGTTCACAGTCCCAAATTAGTCGAATGGTAAATCCACCATTCGTCTAAATTGGAGGTTATCTGTTTCCAGCCGCCAATTCCTTTTTCCAATTTTTTTTCACTGCCTACCTTGTCATATTTCCTGTCCCACCTCCCCTGCGCAGTTATTGGTGCAAAAAAAGCGCCAGGGAAGGTGGGAGGGGAATCGAATTTTTAGTGAGTTTGCCACGTGGTGTTCGACTGGAATTGGAACTTCATCTCTAATTAACATCAATTAATAATTCATAATAATGAATTTAATATTACCGTATATACTCGACTATAAGCCGACTCGAATATAAGCCGAGACCCCTAATTTTACCACAAAAAACTGGAAAAACGTATTGACTCGAGTATAAGCTGAGGGGGGGATCCACCATTGCAGATAAAAAGTCTGGTCATGTGCATTGCAGCTTAGTAACTCCATGGGGATCATAGTAATAGCAGTTAACCCCACATGTTCCTCACATTAACCCCCTGTGTGCCTCACATAAGAGTTACTGATATGTGGGACATATGGAGGTAATAATTAGGTATCTTCATAATTAAGGTCCTTCATTAGTACCCTCATATGTCTCACATATTAGTAACCCTTAGATGGGGCACACAGGGGTTAATGAGAGGGACATGATGGGGTTAATTGCTATTAATGTGAGGCACATGGAGTTACTGAAACTAAATTAATAACCCCAAATGCCTGACATAAGCAGAGTAACTAAAGGAAGGAACCTGTGTGTGTCACTTTACTGTAGCTTCCTCTCCTCCATACAACAGACATCTTCCATAAGACACAATGAATCCTGGCCACTCATCTGCAGGGTAGATGCTAAATCAGGGGTAGGCAACCTTTTTTGTTCGGCGTGCCAATTTAAATTAAAAAATCAAAGATGAGGTCCTCGGAGTGCCGGGCAATAATTGTAAAGCCGACGACACCTACACTAAAGTCATATAGCACAGGGCTGCTGTCATACTGTGGTCAAAGCCACATGCGCTTACCACTATTTAACTCGATACACATGTTCTTTTCCATTAGAAGCAATGTAAGTACATGCGTAACCCACAATTAGTGGTAATGTATGTGACTGGGAGCAGAGTGAGATCATACATGTAAAGAGCTGACACACAATGTACCTGTATGCTCCATCCAGTTCTCGGCTGTTAGTAACTTCAGTATTCTGTAAGGCAGCGTTAACACTACTGTCGGTGTCCGACAGCTAGTGTCCGCACAAGATTTTGAACAGACATTAGCAGCGGACACTAGCTGTTGGACACAGACGGTAGTGTGAACGCTCCCTAAGTGAAACGCAGATTAATTTGTCACTTTTAGTTCCTGGCGGTGCAGTAACAGCAAAACCCCAGCCAGGAATTAATGGGTGTCACACTTTCAACAAAGAGAATGCACTGGTGCCCAAGAACTGGATTTGGCTATAATTGCATCTAGTTACAGTGTCACCATCCAATAGAATCACACTAAGGCCGAGGCCCCACATTACAAAAACGCAGCTTTTTTTTATTGCAGATTTAGCTGCGTTTTTTTTTCCGTCAAAGCCAAGAATGGCTAGAAAAGGAACGGGAAATATATAGGAAGCTTCTTATATGTCTCCCTCCTGCTCAATCTACTCCTGGCTTCAGCTAAAAAAAACCCCAGCAAAATCTGCAACGAAAAAAAGCTGTTTCTGCAACGTGGGGCTTTAGCCTAAGGCTGAGGCACAGGGAACACAGCTTTTTTTGTTACATATTTTGCTGCCTTTTTCTGAGCCTAAGCCAGGAGTGGATTGAGCAGAAGGGAAACGTATAAGAAGCTTCCTATACATTTCCCATTCCTTCTGTAGCCATTTTAAGCTTTGGTTGAAATAAACCGCATGAAAATCTGCAACAAAAACGCTGCGTTTCTGCAACGTGGGGCCTCAGCCTTACGCCTCCTGCATACAAGTGGCACGCATGTGGTTTTCACTGACCTAGCAGACAGATATAGGGGATGTATAGGACACATATAGGACCTGCTCCATAGTTTTCAGCTCTTCAATTTGGCCCAGATACACAGCCACACAAAGAATAGCTGTATATATGGGTCAATTGAAATATATAGGTCTGTACTCTTATCCACAGTTGTAGATAAAGAGTCTGGTCATGTGCATTGCAGGTTAACAACTCCATGTGCCTCATATTAATAGCAGTCAACCCCATCATGTCCCTCACATTAACCCCCTGTGTGCTTTACATAATTAACACTGATATGTGAGACATATGGAGGTAATAAGTGAATATCTTCATTATATAGGTTCTTTATTAGTACCCCCATATGTCTCACATATCAGTAACCCTTATGTGCGCCACACAGGGGTTAATGTGAGGGACATGATGGGGTTAACTGCTATTAATGTGAGGCACATGGAGTTACTAAAACTAAATTAATAACCCCAAATGCCTGACATTAATAAGAATAGTTAGTAACACACGTACCTGGTGTTGTGTTTGCTTTCACTTTGCTCCCCGGAGCTTCCTCTCCTCAGGGCTGCAGACGGCAGGAGCTCCTCCTCACGTGTAACAGCAGGTCCAGGGAGCCCTTATCCTGTGCAGTGAGAGGCTCACCTCTGATTGGTGGCAGGGAGAGAAGGGGGTGTGTCTCTAGCAGAGCACTGAAGGGACGCTCTCTCTCTCAATTTAGTGTATGGAAGTTGCAGGCTGGCTGCCGTGCCAGCAAAATATGCCTTGCGTGCCACTCTTGGCACGCGTGCCAGGGGTTGCCGACCCCTGTGCTAAATCCTAGTGTGCTAAAGGACCTCTGATAACGTCATGACCATGTGATCGGACTATGGTGTGGGCAGAGCTACTAGGATTTAGACTCAACCTTATCTGCAGATGTTACATACCAGTGGCTACAGGACCTTTGATGACATCACAGTCACGTGACCTCATGACAAGCCAATCACAGAGCAGTAGCACTAAAGGACCTCCCCCTTCCAGGTCCTTCCAGTTTTCTGTGCTCCGTGGACCCTGACTCGTGTATATATACGGTACTCGATATTTAGGAGTAGCAGTCAGCATCAGCAGCAGTACAGTTAATGAACCTGATACCTGATAATAAAGGGAGACTGGAAAAGAACCTGGAGGATCCTGACTGTTATCCCTGTATGGGAGAAAATGCCACATCAATGTCGTGTTTGCCGTTGGACAGTTGACAAAATTCCCAGTAAAATTTGGCTGCAAGCTGAAAAAGTTGGAATATCTTCTAAAAGGGATCACTGTATATGTGGTTTGATGCATGCAGTTATCATTCTTATTATACTGCAGCTCAAACTGATGCTCCAGCAACACTGTACAACACTACCACTCAATGTGTGCTTCAATTGGCAAGCAAGTAGTGTAGAGACACTAACAATTGAGATAATGTTAAGAAAAAATTGGCGCATACTGTCAAAAGACAATGTGCTCTTTACCTTACAACCATAAAATGAGGGAGGGAGAGTGGAGCCAACAAATTGCCCTTGTGTGATTTGGGTGGGATATGGTCCAGTGTGTAGGAAATGGAGAAGCCTGATGGTTCTTGCCTGTATTGAAACTTTACCTGCCCTGCACATGTGAGGAATTTCAGTACTAGAAAGCATTAACCCTTGCTGCGTTTCTAGACTATAGCCTTTGATGCTCAAGACATTGAACCAGTGGACCTTGACAGCTTATTTGTTGTCTCCTGCCTATAATTTATTCTCCACATATTGTGGGTGGCATGCATCTTTCCCCATATGGACATTTACAAGGAGAGGCCCATGTGGTCATCAAGCAGGTACAACTTACAGCCTCCATCAGCTGGTGAAATGTAGTGGATTCCTCTAACTAACAAGGCAGCCAATAACATGGACACATGGGAGTTAAACTTGTAGACTAGCAGGATGACTTTTTGCCTATTGCATGGAAGAGAATATTGTGATATTGCCCGCCATGTGCTAGATGTGGAATGGATGTGACCTTCTGGCAAAGATGATAATGGGGAGAAGGAATGGATTGGTCTTGCTTACTTGGTGCCACTGCTAATTTGACTTTGCCATGCTGGTAACGCCATCTCACGTGAGTATGGAGAGACCTTGCTATTGAATTGTCATTTGGTAATGTACATAAAAACTCCCCTGCAGGAGATGACTATAAAAACATTTGCCAGTGCTATCACCACGCAGGTCTTTTGGATGTTGGGGCTTCATGTCAGGTGAAACTATTGTAGCTGCCACCACCCTCTTCATGTGCCATTATTTTCACCCTGAATTCTGTATTACCTTCCTCACTTTTTTGTGACTCATCAATGACAATGCGATTCCTGTATGCCCTCACAATTCATACTAGAATTCCCCCTAGTATCCATACCAGCACTACCACTAGTAGTACTACCTCCTCTACCTGAAAAAGTAGGCAATTCTCATTCAACTTATCAATTAGAGGAGGAGGAAGAGGAAGTCTTGTTCTATGTTAGTGAAGATAAAGGAGAAAACATGGTTGACAATACAGAAGCACAGCATGTAAAATTATATGTTGAGGAGGAACACACAGAACTCTTACTCAATATTTGGAGTTCACTGCTTTCAAAAAAGTTTTTTTTTTTTTTTTTCATGAAGCACGACACTCTGACTATTGGTGGGGCTGCCAAGACCAGAATTAGTGTTGCTGTTGCCACATTTATGTTGTTAGTAGTACTTGGACAAGTTTTCTCCTCCTCCTTTTGCCTGTCCTCTACCCTGTTTTTTTCCCCTGTCCTTTTAATGTACACTGCTAAGTAATTTAGCAACAATTTCTAGATTGTGTATTTATTTTTACAAAAATATTTAAAGAAAAATTGCAAAGCATAAAAAGCATAAACAGGGTCAACTGTGTCAGTCAGTTTATATTAAACAACAATATTTTATTTAGATTAGTGCAGGCTTTTTTATATTAGCATAGGTTAGACTATAGATTGGGTCTCCAAATAACCTGCAGAAAAGATGGAGAGTCTTTTTTCACATTAACGAAGGTTGCACTACTATTATCACCACTACTAGTATACTGTGATGTATATCTAGAATTATTTATGCTCACTTGCACATACAAAGATATGCTTAAGATATTTTTTTCCACATTAACAATAATGCTCCTTCACACTGTGTATGCGACAGACCAGAGTGGAAAAAAAATTGAAATTCCCAAATTTTTTTGATTTTTTTTATGATTGGTGCAGTCTAGGCTGTACTGGGTGAACTGAATATAGAAAAAAACCCACTGAAATAACAGTGATTCTTTTTTTTTACATTAGTGAAGAATGCAGTACTAGTACCATGGCCAACACTACTGCTGTGTGTGATGTATATCTAGAACAAGAAATGTTTTTTTTTTAAGTATATAATGGAGTTATTTTTTTTAGGATTTGCACATGACTGTATATTGGGTGACAACAACAAAAGAACCTTCTTGTATATGTCAGAGTTATTTTATTTAAGAGTTGCACAGGGCTGTATGTTAGGCAAACAACAAAAAAATAACTGTGGTATTGTCTTAAAGATTTGTGCAGGCAAAGTGGATTGGAATCGCTAGAATCCTATCTACTTTGCAGGGACTTTAAAACGCCACAGTTTTTGCTGCGGGGGCTTCAGCTTTAAAGAGGACCTTTCACCACTTTTGGGCACATGCAGTGTTATATACTGCTGGAAAGCTGACAGTGCGCTGAATTCAGCGCACTGTCGGCTTTCCCGATCTGTGCCCGGTGTAAAGAGCTTACGGTGCCGGTACCGTAGTGCTCTATGGTCAGAAGGGCGTTTCTGACCATTAGCCAGAGACGTCCTTCTGCCTCGCGGCGCCTATCGCGCTGTACTGTGTGAGCGGGGAGGAACGCCCCCTCCCTCTGCTCACACAGCTCGTCCATAGACGAGTATTATCAGGAGCGGGAGGGGGGAGTTCCTCCCCGCTCCACAGCACAGCGTGATTGGCGCCGCGAGGCAGAAGGACGTTCCTGGCTAACTGTCAGAAACGCCCTTCTGACCATAGAGCACTACGGTACCGGCACCGTAAGCTCTTTACACCGGGCACAGATCGGGAAAGCCGACAGTGCGCTGAATTCAGCGCACTGTCAGCTTTCCAGCAGTATATAACATTGCATGTGCCCAAAAGTGGTGAAAGGTCCTCTTTAAGGTCACATTATGATATAGCATGTGAATCAGACTGAAAACAGTAATAATAATTGCTAATAATTACTAATCATGACAGCAATTACAGACTTACTGTCTAAATAGAAATGCTATATTTTTGGCATGTATTCTCTTAGGTAACAAATATATGTTGTGGAAATCTCCTTGCTGCTATGTTGCTAAAAACAAATCACTTTGATTCATGCTCTCTTTGCCGATACCATACACACTACAAAGGGACAGGTTGACTGCGATACTTGCTTATCAATGACTCACGTATGCAGGAACTCCATAAGAATTACCCCTCAATGCTAATTTCCAAAACAATCCGAGCTGCCAAGTCATTGCTATAAACTTGTTTAGTTCAATCTATCTACATCACAAACTATTATATTACTTGCATAATGCTGTTTCCAGGAAACTGGCACGGGGATGGCATATGTTTATGCAGGTTACTATTGCTTTTATACTTAACATGTTTACTATTGTATCTTTTCCAAATGTAAAGCACCATGGAATTAATGGTGCTATATAAATAAACAATAATAATAATAAGGTAGCAGCCATTTATTGCACTTAAACATAATAATTTACCAAGGTGAAAGAACCTCTAGGCATGATTATTGTGAATCGGAAGCTACATGTTCCAGGTGTTCTGTCCTTGACATGTCTCTGAAGGTGGGTTCCCCTTCTCTTAGAGCCAACAGGAGGATGACTACATAGAATGGCAGCTACTTCAAGGTGAGTAATGAGGTCTACACAACCTGTCATCATGAAACACACCTTTCCAGCACGAGCAGTTTTAATTGCAGTATTTAAGAGCACCCGTCCTTCAGGCAAGTTCTACTCATTTTCTTAATAAGTGAAATTTATGTCTCATTGTGTGCTTACTTTCTATAGCAACAAGCTGAGGTGTGTACAGCAGAGAAACAGCAGTGCTTCTGCGGGACAACAGGCCTATGCTCCAAAGCACTACCGGACATACTGTTGGTGGTAGCCCCTATCTTAGTCCACAAATGTAGTAGTCTACTTTTCTAGTAGAGCATAGTTATGACAAGATAGCAGAATTGACTAATGACACAGACAATAAAAGGTAACGTTAAAGGGCTTGTCCAGTTTCAGCAAATAAAAGCTATTGCTTGTATAATAAAAAAAAGTTCTACAATTGCCCGGGTAAAGGATGTGCGCAGTTTGGAGAATCTGACGGCCTCACTTAACCACAGGCTTTCCAGGCTATATCGTCACCATGGGACGTGTATTGTACTTTGAATGGTCTCTAATCCCCCCCCTTTTTTCCCCCTCTTTCACATTCATGTTTTTTGTTTTTGTGGTCTGTATGCTTTCATGTTCTGTATATTTCAAATTTTTTTCAATAAAAATTACAGTTTAAAAAAAAAAAAAAAAAAAAAGTTCTACAATTTCCCAATATACTTTCTGTGTTAATTCCTTACAGTTTTCTAGACTTCTGTTTGCTATTATTCATTATTTACTTCCAGTAGATGAAACTCAGTCCATAGTTCATGTTATGTATGTCATTTTTGTAGAAAAACTACTTTGAAGTCTTATGCAAGCGAGGCAGTTGGTGCACTGGGAATGGACTTCCAGCCCCTGAGCAATGCTCCTACTACTCAACTAGGATATATGAGTAGTGGGATAGTCAGCTATCACTGCATGGGATGGTACCGGTAAAGCTGGGTTCGCATGGGATTTTTTGGTTTTGCAGAATCTGCATCAAAATTCAGCTAAAAAAAAAACGCCTCCCATTGACTTCAGTGGCTTCCTTTTTTGGGAATAAACTGCTCACGGAAAAAAGAAGTGACCTGCCCTTTCTTGACGCGGATTCTGTGGTTGATTCAGCCGCGGAATCCGTTGCACGACACTCCCTCCCGACTAGGTCCATTCAGCAGTATGCACTATTCCTCGACTGGATACCGAAAAACTCTGTGTGCACTGCACCGGCATCCAGTCACAACTAGCCACGGGACAGGTATTTTGGAGCTGATTTTGCGCATCAAAATCCGCTCCAAAAAATCCTGTGTGAACCCGGTTTAAGAGAGGGTCAGGATTTGAGTGGCAAAATCACTAATCCAAGGAGCTAAATGCCCCCCCCCCCTCCCAGTGCACCAACTGCCTAAGCTCCATAAGTATTTAATGTCGTTTTTTTCCAAATCTACAAAAGTAGATTGTTTATTGCTGTAGTGCTGTCTGTAAAACATTGATAGATTCTATTTCAGTTTTTCCTTATATCACACTTTTTTTTATCTATGGTAAATCTTCAGAACCACGTTTATACTTTTACACATTTTAAAATACAAACAAAAGGAAAGCACTTCACAATCAGAATGAGATATTTGAGCTCAGCACTTATAGAGTCTGGTAGAGAGATGATACAAAGTCAATAAAATGACAAGAAATCATTGGTAGAAATTCACATGGAGGTTATGCAGAGTCACATAAATGCTTTTCTTTGCAATGTAAACTTTTTTTCTTGCAGGATTCTGTATCTGTTTTACCAATCCAAATGTGCTCAACACAAATTATTTTCTGACATTGCTCATAGTTTGAGGGATGTACAAAAATGTGATGTGTAATGTGTACAACACCAGAGAAAAAACCTTCTGGTATGAAGGCAGTTCTAAAATATGTCTTATTTTTTTTACATCTTAAAATGTCCTGGTATTTGTAAAAGAACATCTCATGAGAAACTGTTTTATATATTTTAGGCTTCAGGATGTTATGTGCTGATCAGAAGTTATGTCTGGTGGGAAACTCATTGGGTGAACTGTTTTTGTTAGTTATTGATATGAATCAGAGATTTGAGAATCTTCCAGAATTTGAGAATCTTCCTTTTAGGGAACCAAGTCAATGCAAAGCATGTTACCATGTAGCCTTATGATCACGGCATGTTGCCATGTAGCCTTAGCCATATGATCACGGCATGCTGCCATGTAGCCTTAGCCTTATGATCACGGCATTTTGCCATGTAGCCTTAGCCTTATGATCACGGCATGTTGCCATGTAGCCTTAGCCTTATGATCACGGCATTTTGCCATGTAGCCTTAGCCTTATGATCACGACATGGTGAATGCAGTTATTTCTTAATAAAGGGGTTTCCCATGGGTTTTGCTATAACAAACTATTGAAAATGGTATAAAATCACAATAGGACTAATAGCTTACTAATTCATTGCCACACATACACTTTCCAAATAATATCTTTATACAAATGCCGAATAATATATCCAAACATGACCACATCTACTGTATAATGTAAAAGAATGCAGCCACTCTAGATTTTAATACACTGCAGCCATCTTGAATGCTGTCATATTGGATTTAACTTCAGTTTTTCAAATGGGAAAGTAGATGTGACACTGGAATTGTGAATGGGGCCATGGAGGCACAGATAGCATAAAAATGTCATCCACGTGCTGTCCGTGCTGTTCTATTACAGTCTGGCTACATGTGCACAGTTGTGGTCATAAAGCCTAAGAGAAATAAATATCCTGCTGGCCTTAGAAGCAGCTGATTAACATTGCATGCTAATATATAATCTATGATCTCCAAGTACACCCAGGTCTCAGTGACTCGGAGATAGTGTGCTTGATGCCTCTTACCAAAGTGCATGGCTGAATGCCTCTTGGTATTCCTTTACAATAGCCAGAACTGTGATCCAATCGATAGATGCAGTTGCAATGCCAGTGTGGAGTTCTTCCCAAAAAGGTGTATGTTTCCTGCCATTGTCGTGCGTTTTTGCAGACTCTTGCTTGCTAGTTGTTGGAGTCTCAACTAAGTTTTATGGGATGACCTGATGGTTTGACAGAAAGGTTGCAGTGTAGTGTCCACCCGGGTAGTGTCATCTGTCACTCAGATTCATAATGTGGACAGTTGCCTTCACCATGGGATGCTCTTACATCAGGACAGGTTCCACTAGGTCCTGGTAGTCTTGACCATGTATCCCTTGATGGGTACCACAGCAAGGACTCAGTCCAATGTTGTAGGACTACTGGTCAATCATCTTGGATGTGGCATGACAGATTGTGTTAACCCTTTGTATTGGTGAACTGTTGTTAGATAGTACAGTTGAAAAAATACATAGGTCCATCAAATTCAACCAGGGGATGTGAAAGGGCAAGACAAGTTGACCTACCAAGATACCAAGTTGACCTACCAGATGATCTTTTAAACACTTTCTGGCAGGATAGAGAAATATTGGATGGGTCACACGGTGGCTCAGTGGTTATCACTGCAGCCTTGCAGCGCTGGAGTCCTGGTGTTCAAATCCTGCCAAGGGAATAAAACTATCTGCATGGAGTTTGTATGTTCTCCCCGTGTTTACATGGATTTCCATCCCATATTCCAAAGACATACGGATAGGGAAAAAAATGTACATTATGAGCTCTATGTGGGGCTCACAATCTACATAAAAAAAAAAAAAAAAAAAAAAAAAAAGAGATATTGGGTAGTGACTTGTATAAGGCTTCCAACATCTCATCATAACAGTTTATCCCCAACACACCAGCAGGAATTTCGACGTTATGGATACTTACCATGGTAGCACAGTGGCTCAGTGGTTAGCACTGCAGCCTTGCGGGACTGGAGTCCTTGGTTTGAATTCTGCCAAAAACAACATCTGTAAGAAGTTTATGTTCTATGAAGGATCTCCACTTTTTACCCTTTTGACTTGGGATATAGTTTGAACCTATCCAGCATCTTTTCTTTAAGGTTTCTCAAAGTATGAGCTTTTCCAGTGTAGCAGAGCAGCCAGGGTGTCTTCATATATGAGTGCATGGTTTTACATAAAGGGTGGCTGCTGCAGAGGTTAGAAGTGCATGCGGTATAACTGGCCATTATAATAGGAGAATTGCTGGAACTGGGTAACTTTTTGTCACTTGGCTCCATTGTGTACATATATTGGTTTATTAGTTGAAGAGTATCAATTGGACATTTTAACTCATCCAACCTTCCCGGAAGTCTCATGTTTTCAGGCTTCCACACCAGTCACCTGATCAATGTTCACTTTTACTTGGCTATTGGCTCAAAAACATTCACTGCACTGCACTGTTATGTCTCCCTTATTGCTGTGAATTTTAATGATGAGATTGCGGAGCACCCCCATCTGTTTAAAGTTTCATTCTATCTACCTAGTGGTGAGGTAAAGAAGACAAATCACTCTACTGGCTGACCCAACACTTACATTCATGTCAGGCAAGCACATAGCCCATTCCCACCACTACTACTATGAGATGTACTTGTGCATTGCCATGTGAAACATTTCTCTGTTTGTTTTTTATCATTTTTACTAAGTTTGCCATTGTTTATCGTTCCCATAATAAATCAGATAAATAGTTTATCCTCAATATTTGTGAAAGTGTACTGAGCTTAGGTGGGGGTTTCCCGAGTCGACCCCTTGCAGAAGAGGAAGACCCTCCTGTATTCTTACAGAGAACCTAGCAAGATTCAATGGAAGCACTGCGCCATAGTGAGGTGAGAACTGCAATACACCCTGCCTACAGAGGTTGGCTCAAAGGGGTGTCATACATACTATGTACAAGTTGCATTATAAACTCATTTTGAGAAGCACACATAAAATATGTACATTTTGTAGTGCTCCCAGTGCAATGCTACACGTATGGCTCCTACATGATTATGTATACTGCTAGCTATGTTTGGGCCTGCTCCTAATGAAATAGCATGTGGTGTCCTGGAAGAACTTCTCCCAGACTTGGATCAGGGCATCAATGACCTACTGGAAAATCTGTGGGCTACGTAGTGGTGTCAGATTTAATGAATCATAATGCCCTAGATGTTTTTAATTGGATTCAGGTCTGAGAAATGTTGGAGCTTGTAGTGGCATCATTGCCATTGTCATTCTGAAACTGCTCTGTCACATGTTCAGTGTGAACTTGCTTTTCCCTTTGAAAAGAATGAAACACCAATGGCATATCAGACAATTTTGGTATTTTCTGGCAGATTCCAAACAATTATATGGTGCAGAACTGTGAACACCTGTCCCATACAGGACATCAGGCCCTCATGCCACCCTCATGGGGTGGGGTACTGACAGTTTGGTCAGTGGCCTACTGGAGCTCATTTTATAGGGCCCTGCGAGTGCTCCTTCTGTTTTCCCTAGTATTAAAGTGCCGATATAGGTCCTGCTGCTGTGTTGATGCCATTCTATGGCCCTGTCTAGGTCTCATCTGGGAGACACATCAAATCTTCTAACATGTATGGATGGGCCATCCTAGAGTAGCTGAGCGACTTGTGCAATCTGAATGGGCTGCATGTTACCAGTAGTGACAAGGAGTCAATCAGAGTAGGAAAGGAGAGTGTTATTGTCTGTGGCCACCACCTGCAAAACTATTCTGTTTTTAGGGGAAAGTTGTAATTTCCTCCCCATTGCACTTGTTATCACTTTTATTTGCATCAAAGCAGGTGAAATTGATTTATAAATGCTTATGCTTTCTAACTTGACATTTATATATCTAAAGTTTACTTAACTAGGGATTATACTGTGATGCCTAAACTTTTCCAACAGTGTAGGTGAAAAAGTTTTGTAATATATCACAGAGAAACAAGCTTGTTCTTCCTCTTATCAGACTATATCTGTGCTGAATCTCTCCTCTGCTAAAGTAACCTAATTAGATAGTCTGATGCTAAATAGAGATGAGCGAACAGTAAAATATTCGATATTCGATATTTGTTTCGAATAGCCCCTCAATATTTGACTATTCGAATGAATATCGAATCCCATTATAGTCTATGGGAAAAAAAAGTTTGTTTCAGGGGAAACCCAAATTCTACTCAGGAGGGTCACCAAGTCCATTATGACACCTCAGCAAATGATGACAACACCTCTGGAATGCAACTGGGACAGCAGGAGAAGCATGCCTGGGGGCATCTAACAAGCCCAAGTCACAGTTTTACCCCACTATCACAGACCATCAACTACACACTTTCCACACTCAAAAAAACCTCTATGAAAATGGAAAAATAACTGGAAACCTTCTTTTCTCCCCAATTGTATGTACAGAAACCCAAATTTTGACTTGATAGCTGCGTTAAGCAGGGCACCACACTGAACAGGACCGAGCACCAGGAACAGGTGTTACAATGGCTAGCGGATAATGCTTACAGCTTCTTATCCACCAGCCAGTCAGCCACTACCTCCAGTCATGTTCATACCCAAGAGTCTGCCCCTCCTTCCTCCCAACATGCCCAACCTTCCCAGCACAGTCATCCCACATTTCCCCCCTCCCAGGAGATGTTTTCAGGACCTTTAACTGTTCCTCACTCTGTCCAACCACTTCACCAATCCCAGGAGCTACCAGATGACTTTGTGTGTCCTGATGCCCAAACACTGGAGCATCAGCCATCTCCAGGTGATTTAGTTGTTGTGGACCAGCATTCCGTCCTCAGTGACACCAGTGCTGGCGCTGCAGTCCAGACCACCAGCCAGGTCACCTCCACATCTGCCTTTGACACTTTGGAGAGTTCACCCTCATCCTCCCCTTTTCCTGCCACTGCTCCTTTTACCTGCACCATCATGCGCCTCTTCCCAGCAACTCCCCATCTTCCAGGCCTTTCATCACCGGCAGAAGTACAGCACAACCTACCCACATGCCCAAGCCTTCAACGGCCTCATCTTAAAACTGCTTGTGGAGACTCGGGCCTTCTGGGACCTGCTGGCAACTGCGGCACCTTGCTATGCCGTCCCTACTTCTCCCGGTGTGCCATCCACGCCTTTAACCAGCCCGTGTCCCCTAATATCAGGCAGGCCGTAAGTAGAACAAAGTTCCACTTCACCACCAACGCATGGACAAGTGCAAGCGGCCAGGGATGCTACATCTCAATCACGGCACACTGGGTGAATGTAGTTGAGGCTGGGACCGGGTCGCAAACTGTGGCGGCCTGCCTTGTCTCCCCGCCCAATATTCCTGGCAGGAGTGCTGAAACACCACCCTCCTCCTCCTCCTCTGCTGCAGTTAAATCGACCCCAGCTACGAGCTGGAAGTCCTGCTGCAACACTGGCGTGGGGAGACGTCAGCAGGCCGTGCTGAAGCTCATCAGCTTGGGGGACAGACAGCACACTGCCTCCGTGATGAGGGATGCCATCCTGGATGAGACGGCAATGTGGTTTTCGCCGATACACCTGGACCCAGGCATTTGATCATGTGTGATAATGGCCGGAACCTGGTAGCGGCTCTGGAGTTTGCCAGCTTCCAACACGGTCCATGCCTGTCCCACGATTTCAACTTATTGGTGCAATGGTCTTTAAAAACGTACCCCAATGTTCTCGAGCTACTGGTGAAAGTGCCGTGCTTATGCGCACACTTTGGCAAGTCTACAGTAGCTGCTGCTAGCCTCAATACACTCCAACAGTGCCTACATCTGCCTGAAGCACTGGCTGTTTTGCAAGGTCACCACACGCTGAAACCCTAGATACCATATGTTGAGCAGGGTGTGTGAGCAGCAGAGACCTTTGATGGAGTTCCATCTCCAAAACCCAAGGGTTCATCAAAGTCAGCTCCCTCAGTTTCTGCACCATGAGTGCCCATGGATGGCAGACTTATGTGAAATCCTATCCCATCCTTTCCACTGACTAGAACCTCTATGAAAGTGGAGAAATAATTTGAAACCTTCTTTCCTCTACATTAATATGGACAGAAACCTAACTTTAAACCAAAAGAAACATTAGCATGCGCTCATCACAATTCCTGATTTGACAGCTGCGTTAAGCAGGGTGCAGGGTACAACGCAGACCAGGCCTGAGCACCAGAAACAGGTGTTACAATGACTAGCGGATAATACTTCTAGCTGCTTTTCCACCAGCCAGTCAGCCACTACCTGCAGTCGTGTTCATACCCAAGAGTTTGCCCCTCCTTCCTCCCAACATGCCCAATCTTCCTAACAGACTTATCCCACCCTTGCCCCCTCCCAGGATCTCTTTTCGGGTCCTTTTACTGTCTCTCTATTGAACCACTTCCCGAATCCCAGGAGGTACCAGACAACTTTGTGTGTCCTGATGCCCAAATACTGGAGCATCTGCCATTTCCTGCCAAATTTGTGGTTGTGTACCCACAACCAGCGTTTCTGTGCCTCAGTGATGATGATGAGACACAGTTGCCATCAGGGCAAGCTGTGGTTATGTGTGGTTTGCAGTGAGAGGAGAGTGAGCAATTGGAAGAGGAGTTGGTGGTCGACGAGGCCACCGCCCCGACATGGACAGGGGTGATGTCTAGCGGGGAAAGCAGTGTAGATGTGGAGGCAAGCTAAGCAGGAAAAAAGGTGGCTAGAGGCAGAAACATGGACAGGGGTGATGTCTAGGGGGGAAAGCAGTGTAGATGTGGAGGCAAACGCAGCAAAAATAATGGTGGCTAGAGGCATGTCCAGAGGCACAGGACAGCTGCTTCACAGAAGCCAGGCCTGAGGCAGCAAGGCCCAAGATATTCCCTCTTTTACGAATTAGTTCCAAAGTGAAATCCAGCAGGCTGCAGCTTCTTTAAAATCCACAAAATTTATTTGAAAATTTCCATTAAAAATACACAATGAAATTCGTGTGGCACATACTCCTAGGTGCAGAGGAAGTATAGCTGACGCGTTTCGGATATTTAATCCTTATTCGTAGCTGTGTACCCTACTACATTCAAGGTGCTTTTAAAACCAACCTCTGATAACAAATCAAAAAAACCTGTTGTAAAGGTTAACTCCTAAAGGGTAAAAACCCAGGGAGAACTCAATAAGACTTGTTCATACCATTTACACATGAAAATCCAAACAACAATTATATCATAGAAAAGTAAGAGAAAAATATATATATTGTTGAGAACGTACAAATACAAAAAACCATATAAACCAAAGAGACCTAAGTGAAAAAACACCAACAGAAAATGCAAAAACCATATAGCTGAAAAATAATAATAAAAAGAAATAAAAATATATGAAAAAAATACCACAAATCAAAAAAACATCAAAAACGCCACAAAACCGCTACAAAATATGTTTAAACAAAGACGCAAGAAAAATATATAATTGAATGCTTGACCAAGATGATGCTACCCCTATAATGAAGTAACAAAACAAAACACATATACAGACCTTGCCTTATGATGATGGTGGAAAGATGGAAGAAATACCGTAGAGTATAAGCGTTATCCGGATGTAGCTACAATCACGGAACTGTCCGTCTCCATGGAGTCTACAAAAACAACATGTGATATACGGCGCATGCGCCACACTAAGGGCAAAAGAGTCCCTAGTTAAAGATGGCAAATATAGATACCAATCAAATAATGCGCATGCGCTGCCCTTACACAAGAAGGACAACCCCTCGAGGACAAGCTTAGCAAAGGTAAGTTCCACATAATAGTAATATGGTTCTCGCCACTTGGAGACACATCCTACTCAAGGAAATAGATGTCGGTAATGTACTAATTATACCAAAACCTTTTTGGGAAAAATAACCCCAGGGTAGACATAGACATTTTATTAAAAAAATAAATAAAAATGTTAATAAGGGACTTTCTTTCAATAAATGAATGAGAGATCATGTTTTTTATTTAGACCCTTAGGGAATCTAGTGTCAAGCTTTAATATCCATTCAGCCTCTTTGATACGAAGCATCCTCTCTCGATCCCCTCCTCTGATTGACTTAGGGACAAAATGTATGGCTTTGAAGGTGAACCCTGATGTATCACCATCATGGACATGTACAAAATGTTGTGATGCTCCAGTTGATTTGAGCGAGTTTCTATTATTAATACTAGAAAGGTGTTCCGCAATTCGCACTTTGAGCGGTCTGATGGTACAGCCTATGTAGTGTTTGTTACACAGTCGACATGTAATCATATAGATAACGTAACTTGAAGAACAATTCAAAAAATCTTTTATATGATAGGACTGTGATCCACTTGAGTTGGAAAAAGAAGTTGTTTTATGTACAAATTTGCAAACATTACAACGTGGCTGTCCACATTTAAAAAAACCTTTGAGAGACAGCCACGTTTGAGAGGTGTGGAGAGTAGAAGTGCCATCAACAAACAAACTGGGTGACAGATAATTCCCTAAGGTCACCCCACGTTTGGCCACAAAATTACATCCCTCGGAGAGAATGGAACCAAGGGTGGGGTCCTGATTAAGTATAGGCAAGTTTTGTTTAATAATCCCTATTACCTGACGATAATGATTGCTAAATTTAGTTGAAAAATATAATTTTGACCCCTCACCACTTCTGGATCTACTCTTTTCCCCCTTATTTCTATTTGACTGTAAAAGGGAACTCCTAGTCTTATTTGCCACGATGTTTGATGCCCTATCAAGTGTCCCTCTTTTAGCCACTCGAGAGAAACTCCCCCATCGAGGCCACGTTCCTTGATGGTGTAGAGATTTTTCAATGTATACGCGGAGGACAAATTTAGTGCAGTTTTCACACTTTGCAAGTCTAAACTGGGGCTCTGAAAAGAGCAACCTTACCACCTCTGGCATGCTCCGATAGTTGGAAGGCAAGCCCTGGGCTCAGTGGGAGAGAGCAAACGCAGGGCAATCGTTGGCCGGCGTTGCCAACACTGACTCTTCCACAGTTTCCAGTGTTGGAGATGCAGTCCAGACAACCAGCATGAGTTGACAGCTGCTCTATATGCCAACACTCCAGGCTCTGCCTACTAGTCCGTATCCATTTCATATTTCCCACATGAGGCTTCACCCATACACGTTTCAAATAGATCGTTTCTGAGGAAGGTCTAAGGACCGAAACGTCAAAAGATTTATTTACGGATCTAGTTTATTGTCAATACTACTTTGCATTGTGTCAATGGCGTTAACAATCCTGTTAAAATAAAATCACAAAAAATTTTTTTTCACTTTAACCCCTAAGTGTGTGCAACAAAATTACTTCTTGCAGACAACCAGCATGGACACCTCAATATCTGCCTCTGACACTTTCACCAGCACCATCATGCGCCTCTTCCCAGCAACTCTCCATCTCGCAGGCTTTTCATCGCTGGCAGAAGTACAGCGCAACCGCCCACATGCCCAAGCCTTCAACGGCCTCATTTCAAAACTGATGGCCCTGGAGATGTTGGCGTTCCTGCTAGTGGAGACTCATGCCTTCCGTGACCTGATGGCAGCTGCGGCACCTCGCTATGATGCCCCTAGCCATCATTACCTCTGTTGGTGTCCCGTCCCCACCTTTCGCCAGCACGTGTCCCCTAACATTAGTTGGGCCCTGAGTTTCGCGTTTTGCTGCAAGGTTCACTTGACCACCAATGCATGGACAAGCGCCTGCGGTCAGGGACACTGCTTCTCTGTAATGACAGGCCGGGTGAATATAGTTGGGGATGGGCCCGGGGTGCAAACTGGGGTGGCCTATCTCCTCTCCTAGCCCAAAATTCCTGGCAGGGCCTCTCTGAAAGCCTACTCCTCCGCTGCAGCTTCAGCCCATAAACAGAGATGTTATTTTGTGCCCATTAGTGCCAATTCAGCCATGCCACCTCAGGATTAATTCTCTTACCCCCTTTTGGAGTTGTCACTTGCCCCAGCAGCGTATACAGTGTCAGGCCCACCATTCAGCTTCAGCCCATAAACAGAGATGTTATTTTGTGCCCATTAGTGCCAATTCAGCCATGCCACCCCCACTATTAATTCTTTTACCCCTCTTTTGGAGTTGTCACTTGCCCCAGCAGCGTATACAGTGTCGGTTCCACCATTCAGCTTCAGCCCATAAACAGAGATGCTATTTTATATTTAGCTGTATACCACTTTTATTTCGGAGTGGAATACAACCAGTAAAGCTGGATTCAATGTATATATACTATACACAGATTGTCTGTATACCACTTAGGTTTTTGGGGGTACACACCATTAAAAACTGGATTGAGCGTATATAGCCTGACAGTTGTAGTGTATCCCCCTTAGGTTTGAGAGAGGGACACACACACACACCGTTAAAAACTGGATTGAGCGTATATAGCCTGACAATTGCTGTGTATCCCCCTTAGGTTTGGGGGGTACACGCCTTTAAAAACTAGATTGAGCGTATACAGCCTGACAATTGCTTTGTATTCCCCTTAGGTTTGGGGGGGGGGGGGGGTACACGCTGTGGATAGCTGGATTGAGCGTATATAGCCTGACAATTGCTGTGTATCCCACTTTGGCGTTTGGGGGTACACACCATGGATATCTGGATTGAGCGTCTATCGACTCCTCTCCCTGCAGTATAGCTCTGAAAAGAGCTGTTGTTGTTCTTCAGTTTTTTCCTACCTAGCAGAAGCTAATCCCTATCTAGCCCTCTGCAGATCTCTGCCCTTATGTCTCCAAGCCGCAAAATGACACAAAGATGGCGGCGACTATTCTTATAAATCCGAGGTCACCTGATTTCGGCAGCCAATGGCTTTTTCAAATTTTTTTCAATGCCTACGTTGTCGTAGTTCCTGTCTCACCTCCCCTGCACAGTTATTGGTGCAAAAAAAGCACCAGGGAAGGTGGGAGGGGATACAAATTTTTACTGCGTTTGCCGGGTGGTATTTGATTGGAATCGAATACCTCGAACAGCCTGATATTCCATCGAATACCAATTTGATCGAACGCCGTTCGCTCATCTCTAATGCTGAAGCTAAATAAGAGCTTTCTATCACAACCAAAGTACTTTACGTAGTAGATGTCTGTAATTCTCTTTGTATGCCCTCCATGATCATAGGGCAGAGACAGTCATGGAGCAGTTTCTCGTCCACTTACTATGGTTTAGTCTCCACCAGCATAGATAGAAATGCAAACTTAATATAGAACCTATAAAGGGAAAAGTGCTAAAAATAGGAAAATTTTATTCATATGATGGCCGGATATAATGTTCTTGCCCATGTGTAATGGTTGTGACACAGTATTTTAACGTAAAGTCATTTTCAAGGACATTGGAAAACATATTGCTTGGGGTTCATGCCTCTGCCAGCGTTCATTTCAATATACAGCAAGTTATGGACTGAATATATATATATATATATATATATATATATATATATATATATACAGTATATATATATATATATATATATATATATATATATATATATATCAGCCATCATTAAGATATACCATTATTTCTCAAGATGCTAGCGGATTGGATTTTTCATTTTGTGCATGTGAAAGTGGAGATCTTTGCTGTGCATTTTGAGGGTATGAATATTTCCTTGTTGTTGGTGCTGTTACATTCCAATTTTTTGTAGATACATATCTTACTAATATTGTAAATGTGAAAGTTTGTATATTTGTATGTTTGTGGATTTTTGGATTTTTGTTCCTCAATCACGGCCAAACGGCCAAATGGATTTGCCTGCAATTTCACACATACATACAATGGCAGCCAGATTGAAACATAGGCTACTTACCTTGCTTGCACATGGGCGGAGTTCGCCACCGCTACCGACGAATTGCCGTTCAGGCTAAACTGAAGGACCCAAGATGACGTCATCCTAGGGCCTTAAACTCTTCCCCAATTAGCTGCCGCTGCTGTGTGGGTGGAGCTAACAGGCCTACTGCAAGCGGGAGAAAATGGCTGCGCACACACGCTTGGGAAAGGAGCATACATGCCGCCTAAGTTGGGAGAGTAACGGGCAGGCAGCCCTACTTTACAGGCACATGAGCACTGTATCAGGAGCACCTTTTCGGTAAGTACATTGCCGAGTGAGAGGAAAGCTGCAGCCCCGCACAGTATGCACCCCAGATCCAAGGACCTCCATACACCGGCGTAGGCTGTGATGTAGCAGTGTTGACATGCCATGTAGCAGAGTGCTGGGGGCGCAGGGCGAAACGGGGGGCAGAAATTGTGGCCAGGGGGAGGGGGGAGGGAGAGAAGGGGCATGGGTGCGGGACGGGGGAAGGGGGGGGGGAAGGGGGCAGGGATGCGGGAGCGCTGGGGATTGGGGGGGTGCCGGGGACAAGTAGTAGGTAGGGATGCCGCGGGAGCCAGCGGGAGGGAAGGAGGGTGCACGGTGGGTCATAAACACCAGCAAATTGCAAAATATATGCGGCTCAGCACCAACACCGAGCCGCAGATGAAGCTAGCGGGCAGAAGCTAGTTTACATATATATATATATATATATATATATATATACACACAATAAGGTATATAATTGGAGTGACACATTAAAGTTTATGTGATTTTTTTAGGCTCATGATAAGTCCATTTCTCCTGCCAGTAACGTCTATAATGAGAGCTCTACAGTTTTGTGCACTGAATTAACTCAAATTATCTCCCATTCAATCAAGTGCTTTGGTACATAAAGTTTTTTTTTACCTTACAGTCTCTTACTCTGCCTATTTGTGCATGAAGAAAATGTGACTGATTGTGCCTGTGGTTTTAATTATCCCTGAAGAATGCATGGAAACTATAAATAAAATCCATGTGGTATGAATTAAGTGGGATGTATAACGCAGGCACTGTTTATAAGATATGCAGTCAGAGGCAGCATTCGCTAAATCTCATTCAGCAATGAAAGACTGAAGCATAGGTTACAGCAGGTTTGGAAAGAAAACCAGTTAGAAGCAGATCTTAAATAATACAAGTACTATAATGCTATTGTACAATACTTAACCTGTGTTGGTGGCATCACCTGTGTTTAGACACAATAAAATATAATCTGGACCATAGTTCGCCTAAAATACTATACATATATTTATATATTACATTTTGCAAAAAAGAAAAAAGAAATACTGAAAGGAAAAAAACAAAACACTAGTTACTAATGGTCCAAATGGTGTGGTAAAATATCAATAGTGAAAAGTCTGACTGCTCTGCTTGTGGTGATCTTAGGACATTTGGTGTCAAATTCCCTATTGTTTCTGCAAAATATATGATATGGATTTACCGTATATACTCGAGCATAAGCTGACTTTTTCAGCACAGTTTTTATGCTGAAAAAGCCCCCCTCGGCTTATACTCGAGTCAGGGTCCAACAAAATGAGGCACGCAGCACAGGACTGCAAGGACCTGCATAAATTAAGTGAAAGGTGGGTGTCCGTCAGTGGTTGCTACAGTAATGATGTAGGACACTCCCCCCTTCACTAGCAAGAGAGATGAAAGCCCAGGAGGCAGCAGGTCCCTGCTCCTGTGTCTGCATTGAGGAGTGGAAGCTCCATATAACAAAGTGAAAGTAAAACACACAGGTACACAATGAGGTTACAATTCCTATTAATGTCAGGCATTTGGGGTTATTAATTTAGTTTTAGTAACTCCATGTGCCTCACATTAATAGCAGTTAACCCCATCATGTCCCTCACATTAACCCCTGTGTACCTCACACAAGGGTTAATGTAATAATTATTACCTCCATGTCTTTCACATATTAGTAACCCTTATGTGAGGCACACATGGGGTTAACGTGAGGGACATAATGGGGTTAAATGCTATTAACCTGAGGCGCATGGAGTTACTAAACTTTAATACACATGACCAGACTTTTTATCTGCAATGGTGGATAAAATTATGGACTATTACATTTCAATGGGCCCGTACACATAGATTCCGTCGCTTTTGCGGCTGTGTCTGGGCCAAATTGAAGAGCTGCAACTTATGGAGCAAGTTCTATATGTGTCCTATACCTGTCCTATATGTGTCTGCATTTGCAGCCCTACCAATTCATCTTTAATGTAAAGATCGGTGATCAGTTAATGTAATTTTATTGGTATCTATTTGAAATTTTCCAGTAGCTGCTGCAATTCCCCCCCCCCCCCCCCCCGGCTTATACTCAAGACAATAAGTTTTCCTAGTTTTTTGTGGTAAAATTAGGGACCTCGGCTTATATTCGGGTCAGCTTATACTCCAGTATGTATGGTATGTATTTTTTAGCAGTGGTGTAAGTACCGCCATAGCAACTATAGCAGCTGCCACAAGACTGGGATCTTAAGGGGCCTGGTGGGCCCATGATTCTTTTTTTTAAATAAGTTATCTGCTGGAGTAATCCTTGCTGGTAAAGGGTCCTATTTACTTACCGATCCCCAATCCTGTTCACGGTTGCCTCCACTTCTTTTTTTTAATTTACTTATTTTTTTAAACTGTGATTTTTATTGAAATTTTCAAATAAACAGTAAACAAACAAACCAGGGTAAAGATTATTGCCAGAGCCGGAAATGGCAGGTAAAACACATATTAGAGCAACAAAAACAAAGTTGCAATACAAAGCTGCAATAAGAACCAATACAAAAAAGGAAAAATTGACAAGAGACAAAGACAGGGAGACACAAGGAAGGAGGAGGGAAGGAGGAAGGAAGGGAATCAGAGCCCACGGGTAGCACAATACGAGTCCCAGGGTGCCCAAACCGCTCAAAACTTCTCAACTGTATTGTTTAGAGAAGCTGTGAGGTATTCCAAGCATCTAACATCTTTAATGCGGGCCAAAAGGAAGGGAATCGGAGGTGGCAGTGTAGCCTTCCAATGGCGGGCTATAAGGGATTTAACTGCAGTACAGATATACAAAAATAAGATAGAGGGACGTTTGCTCAGGGAGCGAGGGGGGAGATTGAGGAGGTATACCATAGGGTCCAAAGGAATTATAAGGGAGAAAACGTCAGTCATCATAGTCTGAACCTCCAACCAAAATGGGCGAATCAGTGAGCAATCCCAGAAAAATGAGTCCCCAACAGGTAAGGGATATGCTGGGATTTAAGGTATTGAGGAGGGCCGGAGTATGATACCAGTGAAGCAGTATTTTAATTTGGGTCTCACGGTAGGAAATACAGGTGGAAGATTTATTGGCGTGTGACCAGATGATCTGCTACTGAGGTAGAAAAATCTGCCTTCCTAGATCAGAGGACCAACGAGTCATATATCTGTGGATCAGGGGAGACCGTCCGTCCGGAGAGGATAACAGCCGGTAAATGTCTGAAATGAGACCACATGGCACAACCTCTCAAAACTGGTGGGGATGGAGACTCACAGGACCCCAAACATAGTACATAGAAAATGTGCAATAGTGGAATCACTCTGAACCAGGCATGCCCGGAGAAGAGATGAAATAATCAAAGGGTCTGAGTTCCATGGAACAAGCCGAGACCACCCCAAGAGCGAACCATGTGAGAGCCCAGCCCCTCCGGGAGGAGCGGTTTGTACAGGAAAGACATTATGGACGAACAAGGAGAAGCAAGTGGGAACAACCTGCTACACGTAGCCCAAATGGATCTAGTAAATTGAATGGGAACTAAGAGGGGGACAGCCAAAACTGGGGGGGGGGAGTGAGACCATAGAAAGGCATTAGGGTGGGTAGGGGCCAACCACAATTTTTCAATTTCAACCCACCTAGTAAATGCTCGAGAAGCAGCCCAAAAAGGGATGCAACAAAGGTGGGCATCCCAATGGTAGTAAAGAAGGTTTGGAACCTCGAGACAGCTGCCTCCACTTCTGCGTTCCGTATCACATCGCTGGGGCTTCTGAAAGGCAGAAGGCAAATGGAGGTGGCTGTGAGCAGGAGCAGAGATCGGGAAGTAAGACTGCGAGCCCAAGGCAACAGTATTTCTTGGACGAACCCCAACAAATACTGCTATTATTATATTTCCATAAAGTCACTGACAGGTAATTTACTCAATATTGTAGAAACATTCACTGAAGGAGTAAATCTAAAACTTAACCTTTTATTAGGTATGTTAAAAATAAACAAGTGCCCAAAATGTGATTAAAAACGAGTGAGGGAGTATATATCCATTAATGGAGATGGAGTAGGGTAGAACCCCAACCCCTATTATATATCCATACTCCCAAGTTCCTTTTTCCCAAAATTAGATAGATATATATGGATTATAGTGTCCGCTACACTGCTCATTCCAGGGGCAGGTAGGGGCTATTGTTATAGAAGTGTGTGGATTGCTCCCAGTTAAGGGTCCATATGATAAGAATAGCAAATAACACTTAGCAAGGGCTATTGTTATAGAGACATATACTGCAGATTGCACCTAGTCAAACGTGCGTAATACATTGAAAGCAATAGGGAAAAAAAGCTTCCCATTGATTTCAATGGGGAGCGCACGTATGCCGACTCCCATTCAAGTCAATGGGAGCTACTTTTTACGCGCTCATTCTGAACATTTTTTTACGATCAGAATGACCGCAGCGTAACTCCGTGTGAAGGCTCCCTTTCTGTGTACTTTTTACTTTTTACATTTTTTGTTATACCATTTTGGGGAACGTCTGTTGCTTGGCTCACTTTTTATTCAAATTTTTATCAGAGTTGATGATACAGTATTTATGAAACCAGAAATTAGAGGATAGTAAATGAATTAACAAATAAGAATGAGGACCCTGTTTGCACAAGCTTGCAATCTATAAGAAAGGGATAGGGTGATCATTAGTGAACTGTAAGCAATATGAGAATGAATCAGAGCAACAATATTGCCTCATGTACCAAACCAAGTGTGCAGGCCAAGCCTCTGCCAATGTGGGGGCCGTTGCACTGTATTGTCCTCTACATTACAGAGCAGGTCCTTTCCCTGCTCTGTGACCTTGAAATGGGACAGAACAGAGCCAAATGCATTTCACTATATAATCCCCCTCTAATTCTGCACACTGGGTCATGTGTACGCGGCTTAACAGTTTTTGACGTTCTCATGGTAGGAAAAGGACAGATTAGCGAGATGTTTTTGAGGTGCAAGTGATTGAGTATAGATGGAGGAAAGAAAGATATGACTCAAACATAACTCCCCAGGCACGGGATATACAGCCAGGAGAAATTGAAGGTTTAGTTTGAATTTTTAAAAGATAAGGCCACACATCACAAGACATAGCCAAAAAATACAGCAAAAAAGATTGCGGCGGAAATTCATCACATTTTTTTCCGCAGTTCTTTTCACAGAAAATCTTAAGAGTTAGGGGCAACATGGTGGCTCAGTAGTTTGTCTTTCAGCGCTGGAGTCCTGGATTCAAATCCTGCCAGGAACAACATCTGCAAGGAGTTTGTATGTTCTCCCTGTTTTTACGTATATTTCTCCTATACGCCAAAGACGTACTGATAGGGGAAATGTACATTGTGATCCCTATATGGGGCTCACAATCTATATTGAAAAAAAAAATCTTACAAGTTTTCCTCTGTGGACTTCCTGTCCCTATTATAGCTATATGGAAAACGCCAGTGTTTGACATGCTGCGGTTTGTGAAAATACAAGCAAATCTGCTGATGATTTTCTTCACCAATGTGTTGATGGAATTAGGCAAAAAATGCTGCATTTTTGCAATGTGGGACCCCAACCTAAATGGGTTTTCTGACCCCAAATGGATTGTTCATTAGTGTCTGATCTGTGGGAGACTCAGACCCGCACTCCACACAGATCAGCTGTTATGGCAGCCTCTGGGCACTGGAAGTTGCTGTATTGGGCATGAATTGCATGCAGGCTGCCCATATTCAAGTAATAGGAGCAGGGATGCAGCCCTATGCAGATCAGTGGTTCTGGGTAGAGATGAGCGAACAGTGTTCTATCGAACTCATGTTCGATCGGATATTAGGCTGTTCGGCATGTTCAAATCGAATCGAACACCGCGTGGTAAAGTGCGCCATTACTCGATTCCCCTCCCACCTTCCCTGGCACCTTTTTTGCTCCAATAACAGCGCAGGGTAGGTGGGACAGGAACTACGACACCGGTGACGTTGAAAAAAGTAGGCAAAACCCATTGGCTGCCGAAAACATGTGACCTCTAATTTAAAAGAACAGCGCCGCCCAGCTTCGCGTCATTCTGAGCTTGCAATTCACCGAGGACGGAGGTTTCCGTCCAGCTAGCTAGGGCTTAGATTCTGGGTAGGCAGGGACAGGCTAGGATAGGAAGGAGAAGACAACCAACAGCTCTTGTAAGAGCTAAATTCCAGGGAGAAGCTTGTCAGTGTAACGTGGCACTGACGGGCTCAATCGCCGCAACCCAGCTTTCCCAGGATCCTGAATGGAATACACTGTCAGTGTATTCCCGTATACCCGATATATACCCCGATACCCGTTCCAACGGTGTGCCCCCCCACCTTCACCCCAGAAATACCCTGCAAGTCCCCTAGCAATAGAATTGGGGCTATATACACCCACAATTTTTACTACTGGTATACAGTGCCATTGTCTGACTGGGAATTCAAAGAATATATTGGGAATACAAATACCCTCATTTCTTGCTACTGCCATATAGTGCCAGTTTCTGACTGGTAATTCAAAGAATATATTGGGGTTACGTGCACCCACAATTTTTACTACTGGTATACAGTGCCATTGTCTGACTGGGAATTCAAAGAGTATATTGGGAATACAAATACCCTCATTTCTTGCTACTGCCATATAGTGCCAGTTTCTGACTGGGAATTCAAAGAATATATTGGGGTTACGTGCACCCACAATTTTTACTACTGGTATACAGTGCCATTGTCTGACTGGGAATTCAAAGAATATATTGGGGTTATAAATACCCTCATTTCTTGCTACTGCCATATAGTGCCAGTTTCTGACTGGTAATTCAAAGAATATATTGGGGTTACGTGCACCCACAATTTTTACTACTGGTATACAGTGCCATTGTCTGACTGGGAATTCAAAGAGTATATTGGGAATACAAATACCCTCATTTCTTGCTACTGCCATATAGTGCCAGTTTCTGACTGGGAATTCAAAGAATATATTGGGGTTACGTGCACCCACAATTTTTACTACTGGTATACAGTGCCATTGTCTGACTGGGAATTCAAAGAATATATTGGGGTTATAAATACCCTCATTTCTTGCTACTGCCATATAGTGCCAGTTTCTGACTGGTAATTCAAAGAATATATTGGGGTTACGTGCACCCACAATTTTTACTACTGGTATACAGTGCCATTGTCTGACTGGGAATTCAAAGAGTATATTGGGAATACAAATACCCTCATTTCTTGCTACTGCCATATAGTGCCAGTTTCTGACTGGTAATTCAAAGAATATATTGGGGTTACGTGCACCCACAATTTTTACTACTGGTATACAGTGCCATTGTCTGACTGGGAATTCAAAGAATATATTGGGGTTATAAATACCCTCATTTCTTGCTACTGCCATATAGTGCCAGTTTCTGACTGGTAATTCAAAGAATATATTGGGGTTACGTGCACCCACAATTTTTACTACTGGTATACAGTGCCATTGTCTGACTGGGAATTCAAAGAGTATATTGGGAATACAAATACCCTCATTTCTTGCTACTGCCATATAGTGCCAGTGTCTGACTGGGAATTCAAAGAATATATTGGGGTTACGTGCACCCACAATTTTTACTACTGGTATACAGTGCCATTGTCTGACTGGGAATTCAAAGAATATATTGGGGTTATAAATACCCTCATTTCTTGCTACTGCCATATAGTGCCAGTTTCTGACTGGTAATTCAAAGAATATATTGGGGTTACGTGCACCCACAATTTTTACTACTGGTATACAGTGCCATTGTCTGACTGGGAATTCAAAGAATATATTGGGAATACAAATACCCTCATTTCTTGCTACTGCCATATAGTGCCAGTTTCTGACTGGGAATTCAAAGAATATATTGGGGTTACGTGCACCCACAATTTTTACTACTGGTATACAGTGCCATTGTCTGACTGGGAATTCAAAGAATATATTGGGGTTATAAATACCCTCATTTCTTGCTACTGCCATATAGTGCCAGTTTCTGACTGGTAATTCAAAGAATATATTGGGGTTACGTGCACCCACAATTTTTACTACTGGTATACAGTGCCATTGTCTGACTGGGAATTCAAAGAGTATATTGGGAATACAAATACCCTCATTTCTTGCTACTGCCATATAGTGCCAGTTTCTGACTGGGAATTCAAAGAATATATTGGGGTTACGTGCACCCACAATTTTTACTACTGGTATACAGTGCCATTGTCTGACTGGGAATTCAAAGAATATATTGGGGTTATAAATACCCTCATTTCTTGCTACTGCCATATAGTGCCAGTTTCTGACTGGTAATTCAAAGAATATATTGGGGTTACGTGCACCCACAATTTTTACTACTGGTATACAGTGCCATTGTCTGACTGGGAATTCAAAGAATATATTGGGGTTATAAATACCCTCATTTCTTGCTACTGCCATATAGTGCCAGTTTCTGACTGGTAATTCAAAGAATATATTGGGGTTACGTGCACCCACAATTTTTACTACTGGTATACAGTGCCATTGTCTGACTGGGAATTCAAAGAATATATTGGGGTTATAAATACCCTCATTTCTTGCTACTGCCATATAGTGCCAGTTTCTGACTGGTAATTCAAAGAATATATTGGGGTTACGTGCACCCACAATTTTTACTACTGGTATACAGTGCCATTGTCTGACTGGGAATTCAAAGAGTATATTGGGAATACAAATACCCTCATTTCTTGCTACTGCCATATAGTGCCAGTGTCTGACTGGGAATTCAAAGAATATATTGGGGTTACGTGCACCCACAATTTTTACTACTGGTATACAGTGCCATTGTCTGACTGGGAATTCAAAGAATATATTGGGGTTATAAATACCCTCATTTCTTGCTACTGCCATATAGTGCCAGTTTCTGACTGGTAATTCAAAGAATATATTGGGGTTACGTGCACCCACAATTTTTACTACTGGTATACAGTGCCATTGTCTGACTGGGAATTCAAAGAATATATTGGGAATACAAATACCCTCATTTCTTGCTACTGCCATATAGTGCCAGTTTCTGACTGGTAATTCAAAGAATATATTGGGGTTACGTGCACCCACAATTTTTACTACTGGTATACAGTGCCATTGTCTGACTGGGAATTCAAAGAGTATATTGGGAATACAAATACCCTCATTTCTTGCTACTGCCATATAGTGCCAGTTTCTGACTGGTAATTCAAAGAATATATTGGGGTTACGTGCACCCACAATTTTTACTACTGGTATACAGTGCCATTGTCTGACTGGGAATTCAAAGAATATATTGGGGTTATAAATACCCTCATTTCTTGCTACTGCCATATAGTGCCAGTTTCTGACTGGTAATTCAAAGAATATATTGGGGTTACGTGCACCCACAATTTTTACTACTGGTATACAGTGCCATTGTCTGACTGGGAATTCAAAGAGTATATTGGGAATACAAATACCCTCATTTCTTGCTACTGCCATATAGTGCCAGTTTCTGACTGGTAATTCAAAGAATATATTGGGGTTACGTGCACCCACAATTTTTACTACTGGTATACAGTGCCATTGTCTGACTGGGAATTCAAAGAATATATTGGGGTTATAAATACCCTCATTTCTTGCTACTGCCATATAGTGCCAGTTTCTGACTGGTAATTCAAAGAATATATTGGGGTTACGTGCACCCACAATTTTTACTACTGGTATACAGTGCCATTGTCTGACTGGGAATTCAAAGAGTATATTGGGAATACAAATACCCTCATTTCTTGCTACTGCCATATAGTGCCAGTGTCTGACTGGGAATTCAAAGAATATATTGGGGTTACGTGCACCCACAATTTTTACTACTGGTATACAGTGCCATTGTCTGACTGGGAATTCAAAGAATATATTGGGGTTATAAATACCCTCATTTCTTGCTACTGCCATATAGTGCCAGTTTCTGACTGGTAATTCAAAGAATATATTGGGGTTACGTGCACCCACAATTTTTACTACTGGTATACAGTGCCATTGTCTGACTGGGAATTCAAAGAATATATTGGGAATACAAATACCCTCATTTCTTGCTACTGCCATATAGTGCCAGTTTCTGACTGGGAATTCAAAGAATATATTGGGGTTACGTGCACCCACAATTTTTACTACTGGTATACAGTGCCATTGTCTGACTGGGAATTCAAAGAATATATTGGGGTTATAAATACCCTCATTTCTTGCTACTGCCATATAGTGCCAGTTTCTGACTGGTAATTCAAAGAATATATTGGGGTTACGTGCACCCACAATTTTTACTACTGGTATACAGTGCCATTGTCTGACTGGGAATTCAAAGAGTATATTGGGAATACAAATACCCTCATTTCTTGCTACTGCCATATAGTGCCAGTTTCTGACTGGTAATTCAAAGAATATATTGGGGTTACGTGCACCCACAATTTTTACTACTGGTATACAGTGCCATTGTCTGACTGGGAATTCAAAGAGTATATTGGGAATACAAATACCCTCATTTCTTGCTACTGCCATATAGTGCCAGTTTCTGACTGGTAATTCAAAGAATATATTGGGGTTACGTGCACCCACAATTTTTACTACTGGTATACAGTGCCATTGTCTGACTGGGAATTCAAAGAATATATTGGGGTTATAAATACCCTCATTTCTTGCTACTGCCATATAGTGCCAGTTTCTGACTGGTAATTCAAAGAATATATTGGGGTTACGTGCACCCACAATTTTTACTACTGGTATACAGTGCCATTGTCTGACTGGGAATTCAAAGAGTATATTGGGAATACAAATACCCTCATTTCTTGCTACTGCCATATAGTGCCAGTGTCTGACTGGGAATTCAAAGAATATATTGGGGTTACGTGCACCCACAATTTTTACTACTGGTATACAGTGCCATTGTCTGACTGGGAATTCAAAGAATATATTGGGGTTATAAATACCCTCATTTCTTGCTACTGCCATATAGTGCCAGTTTCTGACTGGTAATTCAAAGAATATATTGGGGTTACGTGCACCCACAATTTTTACTACTGGTATACAGTGCCATTGTCTGACTGGGAATTCAAAGAGTATATTGGGAATACAAATACCCTCATTTCTTGCTACTGCCATATAGTGCCAGTGTCTGACTGGGAATTCAAAGAATATATTGGGGTTACGTGCACCCACAATTTTTACTACTGGTATACAGTGCCATTGTCTGACTGGGAATTCAAAGAATATATTGGGGTTATAAATACCCTCATTTCTTGCTACTGCCATATAGTGCCAGTTTCTGACTGGTAATTCAAAGAATATATTGGGGTTACGTGCACCCACAATTTTTACTACTGGTATACAGTGCCATTGTCTGACTGGGAATTCAAAGAGTATATTGGGAATACAAATACCCTCATTTCTTGCTACTGCCATATAGTGCCAGTTTCTGACTGGTAATTCAAAGAATATATTGGGGTTACGTGCACCCACAATTTTTACTACTGGTATACAGTGCCATTGTCTGACTGGGAATTCAAAGAATATATTGGGGTTATAAATACCCTCATTTCTTGCTACTGCCATATAGTGCCAGTTTCTGACTGGTAATTCAAAGAATATATTGGGGTTACGTGCACCCACAATTTTTACTACTGGTATACAGTGCCATTGTCTGACTGGGAATTCAAAGAGTATATTGGGAATACAAATACCCTCATTTCTTGCTACTGCCATATAGTGCCAGTGTCTGACTGGGAATTCAAAGAATATATTGGGGTTACGTGCACCCACAATTTTTACTACTGGTATACAGTGCCATTGTCTGACTGGGAATTCAAAGAGTATATTGGGAATACAAATACCCTCATTTCCTGCTACTGCCATATAGTGCCAGTGTCTGACTGGGAATTCAAAGAATATATTGGGGTTACGTGCACCCACAATTTTTACTACTGGTATACAGTGCCAATTTCTAACTAGGAATTCAAAATGCGCAAGGCTCCCGGAAAGGGACGTGGACGAGGCCGTGGGCGAGGTCGGGGGAATGGTTCTGGGGAGCAAGGTAGCAGTGAAGCCACAGGGCGTCCCGTGCCTACTCCTGTGGGGCAGCAAGCATTGCGCCACTCCACAGTGCCAGGGTTGCTTGCCACATTAACTAAACTGCAGGGTACAAACCTTAGTAGGCCCGAGAACCAGGAACAGGTCTTGCAATGGCTGTCAGAGAACGCTTACAGCACATTGTCCAGCAGCCAGTCAGACTCTGCCTCCTCTCCTCCTATTACCCAACAGTCTTGTCTTCCTTCCTCCCAAAATTCCGAAGCTTTACAGAACAATAACCCAAACTGTCCCTGCTCCCCAGAGCTGTTCTCCGCTCCTTTCATTGTCCCTCAACCTGCCTCTCCACGTCACGATTCCACGAACCTAACAGAGGAGCATCTGTGTCCAGATGCTCAAACACTAGAGTCTCCTCCATCTCCGTTCGATTTGGTGGTGGATGACCAGCAACCCACCCTCATCGACGATGATGTGACGCAGTTGCCGTCAGGGCATCCAGTTGACTGGCGCATTGTGCAGGAGGAGGAGATGAGACAGGAGTTGGAAGAGGAAGTGGTGGATGATGAGGACACTGACCCGACCTGGACAGGGGGGATGTCAAGCGGGGAAAGTAGTGTGGATGTTGAGGCAGGTGCAGCACCAAAAAGGGTAGCTAGAGGCAGAGGCAGAGGTCAGCAGCTTAGGCGAAGCCAGGCCACACCCGGAATCTCCCAAGATGTTCCAGTTCGTACCCAGCCCCGAAAAACTCCCACCTCGAGGGCACGTTTCTCGAAGGTGTGGAGTTTTTTCAAGGAATGCGCCGAGGACAGATATAGTGTTGTCTGCACAATTTGCCTCTCGAAATTGATTAGGGGCTCTGAGAAGAGCAACCTGTCCACCACTTCAATGCGCCGTCATTTGGAATCCAAGCACTGGAATCAGTGGCAGGCAGCAACGGCAGGACAAAGGCCGCCTGCCGTTCACGCCACTGCCACTGCCTCTGCCTCTGCCTCTGCCACTGCCACTGCTGACTGTGCTGGCGATGCACTCCAGAGGACGAGCCAGGACACCACTTCATCTGCCTCCGCCACTTTGTTGACTTCTACCTCATCCTCCCCTGGTCCTGTCTTATCTCCTTCTCCTGCACCATCAAAGGCACCATCAGGCGTTTCTTTACAACAACCCACCATCTCTCAGACATTGGAGCGGCGGCAGAAATACACTGCTAACCACCCACACGCGCAAGCCTTGAACGCCAACATCGCTAAACTGCTGGCCCAGGAGATGTTGGCGTTCCGGCTTGTTGAAACTCCCGCCTTCCTGGACCTGATGGCAACTGCGGCACCTCGCTATGCCGTCCCTAGCCGTCACTACTTCTCCCGGTGTGCCGTCCCCGCCTTGCACCAGCACGTGTCACTCAACATCAGGCGGGCCCTTAGTTCCGCGCTTTGCACAAAGGTCCACTTGACCACCGACGCGTGGACAAGTGCATGCGGACAGGGACGCTACATTTCACTGACGGCACACTGGGTGAATGTAGTTGAGGCTGGGACTGCTTCCCAAACTGGCCCGGTGTACCTCGTCTCCCCGCCTAACATTCCTGGCAGGGACACGAGAAGAACACCCCCCTCCTCCTCCTCCTCTACCGCCTCCTCCTCCGCCACCGCCTCCTCCTCCGCCACCGCCTCCTCCTCCGCTGTTAGATTGACCCCAGCTACGAGTTGGAAACGTTGCAGCACTGGCGTTGGTAGACGTCAGCAGGCTGTGCTGAAGCTGATCAGCTTGGGGGACAGACAGCACACTGCCTCCGAGGTGAGGGATGCCCTCCTCGATGAGACGGCAATATGGTTTGAGCCGCTGCACCTGGGCCCAGGCATGGTCGTTTGTGATAACGGCCGGAACCTGGTAGCAGCTCTGGAGCTTGCCGGACTCCAACATGTTCCATGCCTGGCCCACGTCTTCAACCTAGTGGTGCAACGTTTCCTAAAGAGCTACCCCAATGTTCCAGAGCTACTGGTGAAAGTGCGGCGCATGTGCGCCCACTTTCGCAAGTCGACAGTAGCCGCTGCTAGCTTAAAATCTCTCCAGCAATGCCTGCATGTGCCACAACACCGGCTTTTGTGCGACGTCCCCACACGCTGGAACTCAACGTTTCAGATGTTGAATAGAGTGGTTGAGCAGCAGAGACCTTTGATGGAATACCAGCTACAAAACCCTAGGGTGCCACAAAGTCAGCTGCCTCAGTTTCACATCCATGAGTGGCCATGGATGAGAGACCTTTGTGACATCCTACGGGTCTTTGAGGAGTCCACAAGGAGGGTGAGCTCTGAGGATGCGATGGTGAGCCTTACAATCCCGCTCTTGTGTGTTCTGAGAGAATCCCTGATTGACATCAGGGATAACTCAGATCACACAGAGGAGTTAGGGATAGCATCCGATCCGTCACAGCTGGAGAGTAGGTCCACACATCTGTCCGCTTCACTGCGTTTAATGGAGGAGGAGGAGGAGGAGGAGGAGGAAGAAGAGTTGTCCGATGATGTGATGGTGATACAGGAGGCTTCCGGGCAACTTCGAATCGTCCCATTGTTGCAGCGCGGATGGGTAGACATGGAGGATGAGGAGGAAATGGAGATTGAACTTTCCGGTGGGGCCAGAGGAGTCATGCCAACTAACACTGTGGCAGACATGGCTGAGTTCATGTTGGGGTGCTTTACAACCGACAAGCGTATTGTCAAAATCATGGAGGACAACCAGTACTGGATCTTTGCTATCCTTGACCCCCGGTATAAAAACAACATCTCGTCTTTTATTCCGGTAGAGGGGAGGGCCAATCGCATCAATGCTTGCCACAGGCAATTGGTGCAGAATATGATGGAGATGTTTCCAGCATGTGACAGTGGCGGCAGGGAGGGCAGTTCCTCCAGTAGGCAACCAAGTTCTCACCGGTCCACACAAACGAGGGGCACACTGTCTAAGGTCTGGGACACCTTGATGGCACCCCCTCGCCAAAGTGCCGCCACGGAGGGTCCTAGTGTCACCAGGCGTGAGAAGTATAGGCGCATGTTGCGGGAATACCTTTCCGACCACAGCCCTGTCCTCTCCGACCCCTCTGCGCCCTACACGTATTGGGTGTCGAAGTTGGACCTGTGGCTTGAACTTGCCCTATATGCCTTGGAGGTGCTGTCCTGTCCTGCCGCCAGCGTCCTATCTGAGAGGGTGTTCAGTGCAGCCGGTGGCATCATCACTGACAAGCGCACCCGTCTGTCAGCTGAGAGTGCCGACCGGCTCACTTTGATAAAAATGAACCACCACTGGATAGAGCCTTCATTTTTGTGCCCACCTGTGTAAAGCACCCCAACATGAAACTCCATGTCTGTACTCAACCTCTCCAATTCCTCCGCATCCTCATACTCATCCACCATAAGCGTTGCACAATTCTGCTAATACTAGGCTCCCTCCAACATGATTTCCCCCAACTCTGCTGGTTAGAGGCTCCCTCCACCCTGATTTCCACCAACTCTGCTGGTTAGAGGCTCCCTCCACCCTGCTTTCCCACAACTCTGCTGGTTAGAGGCTCCTTCCACCATGAATTTGCCCAAACTGGGCTGTTTAGAGGCTCCCTCCACCATGAATTGGTCCAAACTGGGCTGTTTAGAGGCTCCCTCCACCATGAATTGGTCCAAACTGGGGTGGTTAGAGGCTCCCTCCACCATTAATTGGTCCAAACTGGGCTGGTTAGAGGCTCCCTCCACCATGAATTGGTCCAAACTGGGCTGGTTAGAGGCTCCCTCCACCATGAATTGGTCCAAACTGGGGTGGTTAGAGGCTCCCTCCACCATTAATTGGTCCAAACTGGGCTGGTTAGAGGCTCCTTCCACCATTAATTGGTCCAAACTGGGCTGGTTAGAGGCTCCCTCCACCATGAATTTGCCCAAACTGGGCTGTTTAGAGGCTCCCTCCACCATTAATTGGTCCAAACTGGGCTGGTTAGAGGCTCCCTCCACAATTAATTGGTCCAAACTGGGCTAATTAGAGGCTCCCTCCACCATGAATTGGTCCAAACTGGGTTTTTTAGAGGCTCCCTCCACCATGAATTTGCCCAAACTGGGCTGTTTAGAGGCTCCCTCCACCATGAATTGGTCCAAACTGGGCTGGTTAGAGGCTCCCTCCACCATGAATTTCCCAAAACTTGGCTGTTTAGAGGCTCCCTCCACCATTAATTGGTCCAAACTGGGCTGGTTAGAGGCTCCCTCCACCATGAATTGGTCCAAACTGGGGTTTTTAGAGGCTCCCTCCACCATGAATTGGTCCAAACTTGGCTGTTTAGAGGCTCCCTCCACCATGAATTGGTCCAAACTGGGCTGGTTAGAGGCTCCCTCCACCATGAATTGGTCCAAACTGGGTTTTTTAGAGGCTCCCTCCACCATGAATTTGCCCAAACTGGGCTGTTTAGAGGCTCCCTCCACCATGAATTGGTCCAAACTGGGTTTTTTAGAGGCTCCCTCCACCATGAATTGGTCCAAACTGGGCTGGTTAGAGGCTCCCTCCACCATGAATTGGTCCAAACTGGGGTGGTTAGAGGCTCCCTCCACCATTAATTGGTCCAAACTGGGCTGGTTAGAGGCTCCCTCCACCATTAATTGGTCCAAACTGGGCTGGTTAGAGGCTCCCTCCACCATGAATTTGCCCAAACTGGGCTGTTTAGAGGCTCCCTCCACCATTAATTGGTCCAAACTGGGCTGGTTAGAGGCTCCCTCCACAATTAATTGGTCCAAACTGGGCTAATTAGAGGCTCCCTCCACCATGAATTGGTCCAAACTGGGTTTTTTAGAGGCTCCCTCCACCATGAATTTGCCCAAACTGGGCTGTTTAGAGGCTCCCTCCACCATGAATTGGTCCAAACTGGGCTGGTTAGAGGCTCCCTCCACCATGAATTTCCCAAAACTTGGCTGTTTAGAGGCTCCCTCCACCATTAATTGGTCCAAACTGGGCTGGTTAGAGGCTCCCTCCACCATGAATTGGTCCAAACTGGGCTGGTTAGAGGCTCCCTCCACCATTAATTGGTCCAAACTGGGCTGTTTAGAGGCTCCCTCCACCATGAATTGGTCCAAACTGGGTTTTTTAGAGGCTCCCTCCACCATGAATTGGTCCAAACTGGGCTGGTTAGAGGCTCCCTCCACCATGAATTGGTCCAAACTGGGGTGGTTAGAGGCTCCCTCCACCATTAATTGGTCCAAACTGGGCTGGTTAGAGGCTCCCTCCACCATGAATTGGTCCAAACTGGGCTGGTTAGAGGCTCCCTCCACCATTAATTGGTCCAAACTGGGCTGGTTAGAGGCTCCCTCCACCATGAATTTGCCCAAACTGGGCTGGTTAGAGGCTCCCTCCACCATGAATTGGTCCAAACTGGGTTTTTTAGAGGCTCCCTCCACCATGAATTTGCCCAAACTGGGCTGGTTAGAGGCTCCCTCCACCATGAATTGGTCCAAACTGGGCTGGTTAGAGGCTCCCTCCACCATGAATTTGCCCAAACTGGGCTGTTTAGAGGCTCCCTCCACCATTAATTGGTCCAAACTGGGCTGGTTAGAGGCTCCCTCCACCATGAATTTGCCCAAACTGGGCTGTTTAGAGGCTCCCTCCACCATGAATTGGTCCAAACTGGGTTTTTTAGAGGCTCCCTCCACCATGAATTGGTCCAAACTGGGCTGGTTAGAGGCTCCCTCCACCATGAATTTCCCAAAACTTGGCTGTTTAGAGGCTCCCTCCACCATGAATTGGTCCAAACTGGGCTGGTTAGAGGCTCCCTCCACCATGAATTTCCCAAAACTTGGCTGTTTAGAGACTCCCTCCACCATGAATTGGTCCAAACTGGGCTGGTTAGAGGCTCCCTCCACCATTAATTGGTCCAAACTGGGCTGGTTAGAGGCTCCCTCCACCATGAATTGGTCCAAACTGGGTTTTTTAGAGGCTCCCTCCACCATGAATTTGCCCAAACTGGGCTGTTTAGAGGCTCCCTCCACCATGAATTGGTTCAAACTGGGCTGGTTAGAGGCTCCCTCCACCATTAATTGGTCCAAACTGGGCTGGTTAGAGGCTCCCTCCACCATGAATTTGCCCAAACTGGGCTGGTTAGAGGCTCCCTCCACCATGAATTGGTCCAAACTGGGTTTTTTAGAGGCTCCCTCCACCATGAATTTGCCCAAACTGGGCTGGTTAGAGGCTCCCTCCACCATGAATTGGTCCAAACTGGGGTTTTTAGAGGCTCCCTCCACCATGAATTTGCCCAAACTGGGGTGTTTAGAGGCTCCCTCCACCATGAATTTGCCCAAACTCTGCTGGTTAGAGGCTCAATCCACCCTGATTTTCAAAACAAATGTTGGTGCCAACCTCAACTTACTACAAGGGCCAAATTCACTGCTGGTGACAAGCTCTCCTCACTGCAAGTGCCAAATACACATGTTTCAAGGTGTTTTCCTACTGTCAGAGAGGTGGTATTGAGTGTGTAAAGTGTGTAGTTGTTAGGCTGTGATGTTGGGGTAATAGAGGGTCTTTGGTGTGTTAGATGCCCCCCGACATGCTTCCCCTGCTGTCCCAGTGTCATTCCAGAGGTGTTGGCATCATTTCCTGGGGTGTCATAGTGGACTTGGTGACCCTCCAGACACGGATTTGGGTTTCCCCCTTAACGAGTATCTGTTCCCCATAGACTATAATGGGGTTCGAAACCCGTTCGAACACACGAACATTGAGCGGCTGTTCGAATCGAATTTCGAACCTCGAACATTTTAGTGTTCGCTCATCTCTAGTTCTGGGGAATTGCAGCGCTGCTCAAATTATTCAAATAGTAGCCTGGATGCGTTCTCCAACCACTGCATTAGTTTCCACTGCCTGTAGGCTGCTGGAACCGCTGATCTGTGCAGTCCAGGTGTTGGTCCTACACAGATCACATATCGGTGACCTATCCTATCCTATCCATCAGCATGAAAAAATCCAGACGGTAGTTTGTCTGATAGGGGCTAGAAGAACACCAACAGCAAGTGGAAGCTGATAGGGACTGCAAATTGAGAAGAGTTATCACTATGATACTTTGAAGAAGCAGTCAGGGAGGTACTATAGGGGAAGGGGGGGTTTATAAGGAAAAGGGCATGAAGCCCAGGCCAGTCTGGAGGAGACAGGGTAGTGTCAAGCCCCCACCCACCCGCCCTCTTTTTTGGTTGCTTCCTTGTGGGGTTAGTTTGTCACAATGGCTGTTGGCAGGGGGGTCCTCGGAGTTGGGGGAACAGGAACGTGGTGATGGTGGGGAGTGCCCCGTGGGAGGGGCTAGACTCCTCAGGACTTTGTGGATTGGTGGTTGATTTATATCAGGCTTAAAAGATAGTTGAGCACCTAGGAACAATAATAATTTGCTGCCCTCAAGTCTTTACCACAGCTGGGGGCAATTGTCCTGGTGCTAATGGAACTAATGTTGGGTTTATAATATAATTTGACGGGATTTGGGTTCCGAGGACCGCCTACGTCAGTTATATGTCAATTATATTGAGAAAACTAGTTGTAGTGCCTATTGAGTTAATTGGGGCTTAGGCATGGTGGGCACTTGAGAGGTTTTACATGTTGGTTTATGTTAATTTATGTATATGTAAATAAAAGGCTGCTGTGGCCAATAAATCCATTCCTGGCTCCTGTGGTTTTTCTAGGGATTGACTTGCACATGCCTAAGCCAAGAAAAAGGTCATAGTTCACAAATATTTCAAAGAACTTTTTAGCATAAATTGTTGTGTGTGTACATGAGGGGCAAGACGGTTTCTGGTCATTTAATGACTTATATTCCACAGTTTGTAGCAGTTTCCCATTATGCATGTTTCATCTAAATCCTCTCTGAATTGGTGGACGGAAACTAACTGCTGTATAATGGACACAGTGAATAGAAGAGAAATCTTTTCTGTATTTTCTCTCTTTGAAAAAGAACCGGAAAGAACATGCAGGAATATACAGAGATTACTGACCTGTATTGAAGTGAATAAATTGCTTTGACTGTAATAGTAAAAAAGACTAAAAGCTGCTTTTTTTATCCTCACCTCTTCCTGCTTAGTCCTCCCCTTCCCTTCTCTGTAGATTTGTAGAAAAATGAGTCATCTGAATCATGCGATCTGCAGTCCATCTTGGGACGGAAAGAGTGGGGCAAAGAAGGGAAAAGCAGAAAGACATTACTGACATTTCATGATCTAATAGTGTGCGGCATGACCAATACGCTGATCTCTGGCGTTCTTACAATATCATGTGATAATGCCTATGTATAAGTCTAATTTGTGTACGTTTGAAGTGCTGGCATCCACCCCTCATGGATTGTAGGTGTGTGAGTGGATGTTTCACTAACATTTTGTATCTATGTATTTTCTATCATATACTGCAATGGGACCTTCTTGCGTTCTGCACAACCATGTATCATCTGGTATTGGGTAAGTTTGGACTTTTTTCTGTGATATACAGAGAGATGTTTCTCTTCGATAAGATATATTAAAGTTTCTTGCAATCTCCTGTATTATTAATTTAAGCAAAGTTTCTTGAAATGACAGTGCTTATTTAACTATTGTTTAAGAGAGTAGTGACAGTCATTGAAATGTAAGGCGGTGGAACCAACCTTATAGTTCCCCTTTAAATAGTAGCCAGATGATGATATGGGCAACCTTGATAAAAGGGTTCTTTTGTGCCCATGAATGTTTAAATCAGGGTTACATCAGATGTCTACCACTTTTTGAAACTTAAAGTGGCAAAGAAAATGGTCCTCTGCTGATTTTTGGTGATCTCTCCAATGGAAACCCCAACTCAGATATAAATCCAGCCTTATTTAATTATGTATGGGGGCAGTAATGGGGAATTTTATTGTGGGAGGATGATACTCAGGAGCATATTACTTGGAGGCACAATAAAGGGGCATTACACTCTGCGAAGGCATTAATGTCCCCCACAGTATAATGCTCCTTAAAGCTTTCCTGTTCTGTGCCCCCACTGAAGAGCTATTGGTGCCGTTACCGTAGCTCTTCAGTGTCAGAAGGGCGTTTCTAACAGTCAGTCAGGAACACCCCTCCTCACTGTAGCATCTATTGTGCTAAAAGAGGTGGCATTCCTTACCACCCAGCGATGACGTGTAACGGCACCGATAGCTCTTCAGCAGGGGCACAGAACGGGAAAGCCGATAGTGCATTAAATTCAGCGCACTGAAATCTTTCTAGCGGTGTATTACCCCGCATGTGCCTAAGGACATGAAAGGTCCTCTTTAATTCTGCCACCTACAGTATAATGCTCTTTAATGCCCCCAACCCACAGTATAATACCACATTAGCGCCCCAACAGAGTATAAACTTATGCGGATTATACTCAGACGCATATTTTTTCCAAAAAATACCGTAAATATGGACGTGTTCAGCTACTGTTCTGCTCAGACCTTCACATGGAGTTACGCTCTGCTCATTCTGAACGTAAAACTCATTCAGAATGAGCGCGTAAAAACCAGATCCCATTGATTTCTATGGGTGCCGGCATACGCACACTCCCCATTGAAATCAATGGGAGTCTTTTTTACCTATTGCTTTCAATGTCATAGACGCGTATGCTGGCACCCATAAAAATCAATGGGATCTGGTTTTTACATGCTCATTCTGAACGAGTTTTATGTTCAGAATGAGCGGAGCATAACTCTATGTGAAGGCTCCCGAAGGAAGATTTTTTCCACTAGCAGAAAAAATCAGCTAGCGAAAAAAATAGCTAGCAGAACCCATAGAACTCTATGGGAAGGCTTTTTTTTCCATGTGGATTCTGACATGGATTCAGAGCCAAAATCCTCACCAAAAAAACTCTGTGTGAATGGACCCTAAGGCTAAGGCCCCAGGAACCAAGCTGCAGCCAAAAAGTGCTGTGGAAAAAAAACCTTGGTTGTAACACATTGTGGATTTCCCCCCCCTCCCCTCCGCTTTTCATAGAAAGTATGAGTTTTCCTTGTTTCAATTATAACTATACGTAAAACACCAGCAAACACATGATAACTACAATTGTCCTGCAAAAATCAAGCCATGACTTTTGGCAAAATAAAAGAGTAATGGTTCTCAAAATACACCAAAAACATCAAAGTGAATCTATTTAAATAAATCTGTATTTGTTGTGTAACACTATTAAAACATAAAAAATATATAAAATTTGTCAAATTGCTATATTTTCCATTCCCTCTCAACAGGGTCGGACTGGGGTGCCTAGGGCCCACCAGTGGGATTATTTCCAGGGGCCCACCCTACTGCCATATTAAATATCGCCCGTCCAGTTTTTGTCATTATGCACGTTTAAAGTGCATTTTCACACACAATACAGGAAGCCCAGAACCTGTCCCAGGCTTGATTGGCAGATAAGCTTTCAAACACAACGCAAACACCCCTTAGGGTGCATTCACACGGTGGAAAATGGCTGAATTTGGTGTGGAATCCGTGACAGATTCAGCGCTGAAAAAAAAGCCTCCCATTGACTTCAATGGGTTCCTTTTTCTGCAAAGCAACCCATTGAAGTCAATGGGAGGCTTTTTTTAGCGCTGAATCTAATGCAGATTCCACACCAAATTCACCGGTATTTTCCTCTGTGTGAATGCACTCTAACAATAACAACACAATGACAAGAGACCGGGAGCAGGTAATCATAAGCAGACAGGCCTCCTGCACTGTACAACGCGGCAAGAGAATGGTGCAGGAGTTCGAATGGGTGAGGACGTAACATGAGTATAATTTTTCTTTATAAGGGGTCATTCATATGGAGTAACGCCTCGTGTGTATCAGAGGCGTACACGCCGGCGTTACGGCAGGGCATTCACTTCAATGGGAGCGCTCGTAGCACCGCCGTTACGGCGGCGTTATGAGTGCTCCCATTGAAGTGAATGGGAAGTGCTCAGCAGCCCTGCTGTAACGCCGGTGTGTACGCCTCTGATACACACGAGGCGTTACTCCAAGTGAATGGCCCCTTATGCTGTGTTTTTTTTCTCTTTCAGGTTACGATAATCCATTGGATTATGTTAGATTCCATCGATGATCATCATTTTTGTTTTATTTTCTTTTAAATTCTTTAATAAAATGGTCAACGATTTGTCTATTTCAATAAAAACACATTTCTTTCATGTCTCGAGTTTTTATAAATACTTTCTTACCCCTTAGTAATGGCGACTGATAGTCAGCATCCATTACTAAGGTGTGGCTTAGCATTAGTGGTGAATATTCTAGCACTAACCCTCTAATTATTACCCCGCTACCTAATGCTGAGGAGAATTGGTTATCATCCAATACCCGGCTGTTTAATAGAGACTGCTGAGGATTGGGGCAGTCACAGGCTGGAATTATTAGGGTCAGTGCACACTGAATTTTTTGGTGCTTATTGTGACGCTAAATCCGCCTCAAAATCAGCCTCCAAAAAGAGCCTCCCAATAGAACTCAAAATGAGCACCAAAAACTCAGTGTGCACTGACCCTTAGGCTGGAAAAGGCCGAAAACAACAGGCTGGTATTATGGCTGAGAAGGGCCAAAAACCATGCCATTTCCACCCTTGTAATGTCAGGATACTGCTTGTTGTATCTGACTGGCTCATAAATATTGGGGGGACCCTATGTTGCTTTATAATTAGAAAAAAAATGACATAGGGTCCCCCCAATTTTTAATAACCAGCCAGATATAACAAGCAGCAGCCTGACATTACAAGGGTGGTAAGGTCGATGGTTTTTGGCCCTTCCCAGCCTTATAATACCAGCCTGCGACCACCCCAATCCCCAGCAGTCTCTTTAGACTGCTGGGTATTGGATGATACCCAGCTCTTCCCGGCACCCCTGATGGTGTTGGGTACCGGGGTAATAATTTGGAGGGTTAGTGCTAGAATATTCACCAGCTAACACTAAGCCACATCTTAGTAATGGATGCCGTCTATCAGACAGTCGCCATTACTAAGGGGTTAAGAAAGTATTTTTTTTAAAAATAAATCAAGAGACATGAGAGAAATTTTTTTTACTGAAATAAAAACTCCCTCAGACAACCCTCGTTGACCATTTTATTTAAAAAAAAAAAAAAAAAAAAAAAGATGATCATCGATGGAGTCCAACGAATCCGATGTAATCCAATCGATCCATCACAACCTGAAAGATAAAAAAAACCTGTATGGCGGAGAGCTTGCCGCTGTTGTGAATGTAACATAAGGCTATGGCTACACTACTACTTCCGTCATGCAACCAAAGTTAACAGTGTCACTTTGGGACTCTTTCACATTAGTGAATGGAGTCGCATTGGGTCCCTCAGGTTGCAATGTGACTCCATTCACTAACATAAGGGAAAGAATCACAGGGCGACACATCTTTGGTTGTATGACAGAAGTTATAGAGCAGCTAGAGCCTAATGCTAGGTTCACAACAGCGGCAAGCTCTCCGTCATACAGGTCTGCCATGGGACCAGAATGATGGAGAGGTGGACTGCCAAAATGGCGGTTACACCCAGACAGTGGCAGACCTCATTAACATAATGAGGTCTGCCAGGTGTCAGCCATTTTCAAAGTGAAAGGCATATACCCAAGTCCTCAGTGATTTCTGAAACTTGGGTATTGTTATGCTGGAGCCCTAGAAAAGGGCACCAGCATAACAATAGAGTGGGACATTATCTATGGGGTGGGTGGACTACAACTCCCAGCAGCTCCAGATGCCCTGGAACTGTTGAGAGTTGTAGTCCACCCACCCCATAGATAATGTCCCACTCTATTGTTATGCTGGTGCCCTTTTCTAGGGCTCCAGCATAACAATACAGTGAGACATTACCTATGGGGTGGGTGCACTACAACTCCCAGCAGCTCCAGGACATCTGGAGCTGCTGGGAGTTGTAGTAATTGAAAGATTTGGGGGGCAAAATAGGGGACAATAAAAGCAGTTTTTTTTTTATTTGTAAAATTCCCACTTACCTTGTCACTGTCTGCAGGTCTGGCCTCCGCTTCTTCAATCCAGCCGCCACGCTCTGCTCTGACGCATCAGGAAAAGAGCTGCGGCTGGATTGGCCAATTCGTTTCCAGGATACATGGGGGCGGGCCCAACTACAGACGTTCTCCCGCCCCCCGCAGCGCTACGCCGGCAGCCGTAGCTCTGCGTAGGTAGGTGACAGGACACCTAAGCCTCCACTTGAGCAGGGGCCCGAATTGCAATGTCAGGGCCCCGATCGGTCCCCTAACCATCCCGATCGGCCCTTGATCATGCAGATCGGGCCCCTGCCTATACTTTTTTAAAAATAAAAAGATCAAAAATATAGTCGGGGCCTGGGGCCCACCGGGGGGAACCCCCGGTGCTCCGGCAGGCCAGTCCGACCCTGCCTCTCAAATAAGGCTAAAAGGGTTATGTGGATAGAAAGATTCTCATTGATTTCGCTGTACTGGATAAGTATTGTTAGGGAATGTTGACAGTACCATTGTGAACATCTGTTGGTCTCATCTGTGATAGGATAACAGTACTAAAGTGATGAACACAAAAGGAGAACCTTCCTCCTGAAGAAAAAGTCCTCCATGCACAACTTTTCCTTCTATCAGAAAATTTAAAAAACATGGCGGAAGCTTTCTTAGCATGAGAGTGAATAAAGACAGATGCCAGACGGAGGGCGCTCCATCTGCATTCTACATTTAATGTCCGTTTCTCTTATTTTATGACAGATGAGCCCAATGGCCATTAATAAAGGTTATGTATTATATATGTGTCCTGGCCCCCGCCTTCCACATTCTTGCAAAGTAGAGTGTCTCCCCTGGTGACTTTCTGACTCTGTCTGACTGATCACACTCTTCACTATGTATACGCAGTAGCAGCAGTACAGAATCAGTGGAGGACTCACATGAACTTTACCAAGAAGATAAGAGAATTAGGCAGTAGTACTGATGCACTGGAATAATGTATGAAGTCCAACCAGTGGAATCCTTCCAGTCCTCAATTTATGAAGATGCTTAGGGTATGTTCACACAGAGTTTTTTTTGAGTGGATTTTGACGCGGAATCTGCCTCCCAAAACGGCTTCCATTGACTTCAATGGGAGTCGCTCGCTTTTTTTCCTGCTAGCTAGTAGCGAAAAAAGAAACGAGCTGCCGTATCTTGCTGCGGATTCCCTAGCTGACTCAGCCGCGGCATCAGCAGCGCGAGGCTCCCTCCCGATTAGGCCCATTCTTTGGGCCTAATCCGGAGCAGAATGCCGCGACTGGATGCCGATGCACTGCACCGGTTTCCCGTCGCGGCTAGCCATGCGGAAGTGTTCACATGCGGAATGCAAATTCTGCCGTGTGAACATAGCCTTAGGATGCCACTGAAAAAAAATCAGCAGCCTCAGGGGCTTCCTGAGATAGGGACTTACTCCCCACATTCTTGACATCTGGTGATAATACCGTGGTCTGCCTGCAGCTTATCTATATACACACAAATAATTTATTCTTCTCTATAGACTATACACTCACCGGCCACTTTATTAGGTACACCTGTCCAACTGCTCGTTAATACTTAATTTCTAATCAGCCAATCACATGGCGGCAACTCAGTGCATTTAGGCATGTAGACATGGTCAAGACAATCTCCTGCAGTTCAAACCGAGCATCAGTATGGGGAAGAAAGGTGATTTGAGTGCCTTTGAACGTGGCATGGTTGTTGGTGCCAGAAGGGCTGGTCTGAGTATTTCAGAAACTGCTGATCTACTGGGATTTTCACGCACAACCATCTCTAGGGTTTACAGAGAATGGTCCGAAAAAGAAAAAACATCCAGTGAGCGGCAGTTCTGTGGGCGGAAATGCGTTGTTGATGCCAGAGGTCAGAGGAGAATGGCCAGACTGGTTCGAGCTGATAAAGGCAACAGTGACTCAAATAGCCACCCATTACAACCAAGGTAGCCAGAAGAGCATCTCTGAACGCACAGTACGTCGAACTTTGAGGCAGATGGGCTACAGCAGCAGAAGACCACACTGGGTGCCACTCCTTTCAGCTAAGAACAGGAAACTGAGGCTACAATTTGCACAAGCTCATCGAAATTGGACAATTGAAGATTGGAAAAACGTTGCCTGGTCTGATGAGTCTCGATTTCTGCTGCGACATTCGGATGGTAGGGTCAGAATTTGGCGTCAACAACATGAAAGCATGGATCCATCCTGCCTTGTATCAACGGTTCAGGCTGGTGGTGGTGGTGTCATGGTGTGGGGAATATTTTCTTGGCACTCTTTGGGCCCCTTGGTACCAATTGAGCATCGTTGCAACGCCAAAGCCTACCTGAGTATTATTGCTGACCATGTCCATCCCTTTATGACCACAATGTACCCAACATCTGATGGCTACTTTCAGAAGGATAATGCGCCATGTCATAAAGCTGGAATCATCTCAGACTGGTTTCTTGAACATGACAATGAGTTCACTGTACTCCAATGGCCTCCACAGTCACCAGATCTCAATCCAATAGAGCATCTTTGGGATGTGGTGGAACGGGAGATTCGCATCATGGATGTGCAGCCGACAAATCTGCGGCAACTGTGTGATGCCATCATGTCAATATGGACCAAAATCTCTGAGGAATGCTTCCAGCACCTTGTTGAATCTATGCCACGAAGAATTGAGGCAGTTCTGAAGGCAAAAGGGGGTCCAACCCGTTACTAGCATGGTGTACCTAATAAAGTGGCCGGTGAGTGTATGTCTCTACATGTCTGACTGTATACATGACATACTGTGCGTTACATAGCCACAAATTGTCAGAGACTCTTTTGCACTATAACATTCTGCCGGTTACTATTGTAACCTTATTTTACAGTAATTAGATGTGTTTAATAATGGATACTACAGTAGAAGAACCTGCACTTCCCCTATTGTCCCTTGTCCATGGTACTGAATAATAATAACAACTACACTTTATGTATATATAATGAATCTAATCTCATGCGGACATTCTTGACTGTATAAATTCCAGTAATCCAACCATTTAGAATACACTATAAAGTCACAACTGGACACATGAATTATTATTACTCTTCGAAGCACAATAACATGAATATGAATAATGCCATTCTACCCATAACAGGAAATGCAGCAGGTTTGCTGGCTCTCCGGTAGCCACCATTTTACCTGCACTACTCAGAATAAAACTGAAAAAGATGTTATTGAAAAAAAAATACCCAAGATATTGAAAATATAATACTGTACATTTGCCTATGCAGCCATGTTATTCAGAGATAAAGTTTGTTTTCTCTTTAGTCAACATTTAGTTTTTTTCTATATGAAAGTTCTGCTCATATTGCTATTCAAGTTGTTAGGGTATAAATAAAGTAGCAGAATTGCTGCTATTGACCAACCAAAAATAACTAATCCGAGTTAATCAATATATTTATCCCAAAATGGTGCCTTTGAAAACTGCATATACCTATACAGCTATGTTGAGCATTCCAGTTTCTGGCAGAAAAGTGGTGCATTGTTAGTGCATGGTCATTTACCACTCTGCTCATTTTTTAACCTGCTTGCCATTTGGAGAAAAATGAACAAAGTAGCATGGGCAGGGCCATTTTAACCACTTAGAAATACCTGACCTACACAAATTATAATGCCTCCTTAATGGCCCTCACATAGTATAATGGCCCTTACCGTCTCTCACACATTATAATGCCTCCCTAGTGGCCCCATACAGTATAACACTCCTCATAATGTCCCCTTCCAGGTTGCCCCCACATTTTCATGTCCCCCTTTCAGGTTGCCTCCCCCCCACAAATTCATGTCCTCCCACCCCCTGGTTGTCCCCACAGTGTCATATCCTCTCCAGGTTGTCCCCACAATATCATGTCCTTGTCACTCCCCAGGTTGACCCGACAGTATTATGTCTCCCCACATTGTCATGTCCCCCTCCGGGTTGCCTCCACAGTTTTATGTTTACTCTAGGTTGCTCCCACAGTATCATGTCTCCCCACCCCCAGGTTTCCCTCACAATATCATGTCCCCAACCTCCCAGGTTGCCCTCATAATGTCATGTTCCCCTAGGTTGCTTCTACAGTATCATGTCACCGCCCTCAAGTTGTCACCTCAGTGTCATACCCCTTAATACTCATCTTTCGCCTTTCCCCCATTCATCCCTCTCTCTGGTTCTGTAGTCTTCAAGAAGCAACAGGCACAATGTAAGTGATGTCACTACATCGCACCTCCTGCTTCCAGGACAATCAGGAGCAAAGAAAGTGGTCGGATGGTAAAGCAGGGAGTGGACAGCTCCCTACTTCATCACTGGCTTCAACTTATTGGCGCCGATGAGTTGGGGGATCCCGGACCAACTGCACTGTATAATAGGATAGCAAATGCAGGGTTGTCCCGTTGTGCAAACGGGGCCCCCACTATGATGGGACCCAGTGCAAGTGCACAGTTTGTCTTATGGTTGAAGAAGCCCTGAGCATGAGATCAAGATGTGAAGAGTGACTGGCATGAGGCATATACAAAATATTTTGACCAAAATTTACCACTAAGACAAATTACAATGAGACCCAAAAAAACAATTTCAAAATCACTTTGGTGAATTAATGTGTTCCAAAGTTATTACTGCATGAAGTGACACATGTTAGAGGCAGAGATCAAGAGGTGAAGGGCGAATGGCATGAGGAATACCTTAAGTCTATACCAGTTTCTGATTAGTGTAGATTTCAGTTCTCGTACACAGGACCTCCTGAGTTGCAGAATGGCAACCAGTTTTTGACTCAATTTTTGAAATATGACATGTGTCACTTCATGCGGTAATAACTTTGGAACACTTTAACTCACCAAAGTGATTTTTAGATTTGTTTTTTTATGACAGATTGTACTTTATGATAAATTTCAGTCAAAATATTTTGTGTTTAATTATGAAAATTAAATTAGATAAGTTCATATTTTAATCATAAAGCCCCCATGCTCCCCCTTCAACTCTCTAAATAACATCTATTATTAATTTTATTTTCTTTAATATATGAAGGTCAGGTGAACTACATATGCCCATTTTTTTGCCATTCTGCTGATGTTGCGGGAACTCAACACCCACACCACACCCGCAACCCCATTATACTTACCTGTTCTTCCTGGCAACCCTGGCATGACATATCATCGCTGGCTGGCATCTCATCTTTTTTTATTATTTATTTTTTTATGTAGATTGTGAGCCCCACAATGTACATTTTTTTTCCTATCAGTATGTTTTTTTTTAATAGTATGGGAGGAAATCCACGCAAACACGGAGAACATACAAACTCCTTGCAGAGGTTGTTCCTGGGGGGATTTGTACCCTGGACTCCAGTATTGCAAGGCTGCAGTGCTAACCACTGAGCCACCGTGTTGGCATCTCATCTTTGTGATGTGGCTGGCTGCCCACACATGCCGGCATCTCCATCAGGGGAAAGTAATGCAGTATAATATGGACTGCACATGCACAATCCTTATTATATTGTACGGGGGCCACTGTAGCGCATATTATACTGTGCAAGGACCACGATGGAGCATTATACTGTGTGGATGCCACTGTGGAGCATTATATATCGTGTGGCGCATTATGCTGGGAAGGGGGGGGGGCTCAAAATTCCTGCTTGCAGCCCTGTAATGCTGATATGGAAGTAATTACAATAATTTAGCCAAAGGAGAAGGTAATTTAGTGAGTGAGAACTAGGAATCTAAAGATGGCTGCTGAGGGTATAGTGGGTGTACTAGCTCTCTACAGCTAAACAGGGAGTGAGTGAGTCAGCTCAAAGTACAGCTCAATGAATCATGGGAGGTGTAGAAAAGTCACAGAACATGAAGATGTAGAGTAAACAAATGCAGAGCATGCTAGGAGTTTCCAGAGAACCCAGAAATGAAGGAAGGAGCACCAATGAGGTTTTGGAGGGCAACTAGAAACTAGACCCCTCAAGGAATATACCAAGGGGTAAAGTGAGTATTTTGACCTTATAGGGTTTTCACTGAAACTATTACTATTGGGATGGCACTTTAGTCACAATTTTTTTATTTTCACAAACAGCTAAAGGAGAATAAGGAACTAAGGCCTCGTTCATATCTGTGTTGGTAATCCATTTGGGGGAGTCTGCATGAGGACGGAATAGCAAACGCATTGGCAAGCGGTGTGCATTGAAAGCACACAGACCCCATAGACTATGATGGGATCCATGTGCCCTCTGCACGGTATCTACATGGAACATGTGGACAGAAAAGTAGATCGTGATCTACTTTCATGTCCGTATGATTCATGCGGGCAGTGCACACCGCTTGTCAGTGCATTCGGTAGTCCATTCGGGGAGTCCCCATGCGGACTCCCTGAACGAATTACCAAACACAGATGTGAACTAAGGGTCACATTTTTCTTCTGAACACGACAATACCGCATATGTGAAGGAAAACTGCTGTATTGGCACATGGCAAGGCATAGAAGGTAGGGAGAACTATTAGACTTTTAGAGGATAGAATAATTTTCAGGTGCCATGACACATTTGCCCCTAAGGTGCTAATGCAGTGGAGAATACCAAGAAGTGTCTTAATTTTGGAAACTACACCCTTTAATGGGTATAGTGATCATTTTGACCCCAGAGACCCAAATAGTGCTGCTTCTCTTCTGTACCCTGCGGTGTACCGGTAAAGTGGAATACACCAGAAAGTGACCCCATTTTAAAAACTGCACCCCTCAAAGAATTTATCAAGTGTTGTAGGGATCATTAGTTTCCCAGAAGTGAATATGTAAGATGTGTGGAGTACATTGGGTACACCAAATCCCATGCTATTTTCCCCACTAGCTCTTATGACACAAGAGAGGGAAGTGGGGGCATTCTAGGTGGGCAGTGCTGGTGTATTTTCCCTGGTAAATTCTTAATCTGAGGTGTACCCTTATATACGCTTGCACAGCTAATACACTTACTTCTTGCTGCAGCCAGTTTTGTCCAAATGATTTGATGATGTTTTTGTCTTTACCTTGTGCAAGCAATGTAAGCTATTTTTTTCTGGTGATGTAGCACACCTTGGAAAAGCTAAATTACAAACTGCAATATTTCACAGCATGGCAACATTTTGTGGTCTGATTCTATTGAGCTACTGAATTTCTAATTATATTTGGTAAATCTCAGCCAGAATAAATTATGCTTTACATATTACATTTGCAAACAAATAGCACTAATATTCCTTAAGAATTCTAACACACATGCCTTTGCACAGTATCAATGGCTATCTTTTTTTATTGCAATGATTTTAATTACCATCGGGATCCATCCAGTCCTACAAATTACTGACTTGAATGTTTTGTTGATAAACTTGCTGTTCTTCATTTCCTGTGGACAATAGGTCAAGGGATAGGCTGTGAGAAAACTCCACCATGTAATCTACCATCAATACACCTCACCCAGAATACCATACAAGGCCTTTATTGGCAGGTTGGGAGTCACAAAAGTCCAGATTCATAAACATTCTTGTTATTTAAAGATGAACACGCAGGAAGAGCCAAATTCTGTTTAGGGAAAAAAAAATGTGGTTTATTTTGGCCGATGCAAGCGGAAACAATAATTAAACCCAGACACGTTAGTATAGAGAAGGAATTAGAGCAAAACATGGAGAAAATTGGTTTTATTTTTTTAAGTAAATGTCTGTTTGATTGAATAGGTCACAGCCAGAAATGATGATCTGTCTAACACTGCTGATACACCATGCAGCAAATAACCACAAGTGTTAAAGCAATGATGCGGAAAGCAAAGAGATATTTCTAGAAATGTTGTCCAAAAGTCAAATGAGAACACATGACTTATATTGCTGAACATGTCAATGATTATAGAACACACTAAATTTTCGTATCAACTAATTTAATATTTATGTTAAATAGGAAAATAGCCTTCCATTACTGCAAATGTCACAAAAGCATCACTTCTTGCTTTCTTCTAAGGCTGCCTATAGCGTAAGAACCTAATGAGCTCTCAAAACCAATTCTTCATGGACTATAAGCGAGCATAATACTCTTCAATGACGTCAAATGCCAGCACCTGCATAACACAAGGAGAAGTGATGATAGGTCATCAATAGTAGAGTGGTAGGTGCTTGTTGGTAGATGGAAATAAAAATGTTCGAAGGAAAATAATAGGGGTTAAAATTAAAGGGGTTTTCTGGGACTAAGAAAATTTGACTAAAGGTAGGAAATTATTGTCTTATGAATGAGTGAACATAACTGAGTACTTTCATGTGTATTAGGACCATTTTTGTAACTCCTCATATTTTCAATGCTTCCTGGTGTACACTTCCTGATTGTGGGAGTGTCAGTGTTTTTCTAGCCAGAATGTTTGTGTGTACATATGCATATACATATTTACCTATGTGTATATATATATATATATATATATATATATATATATACACAAACACACACACATTATAATATATATAAATATATGTGTGTATATATACATACAGTGGTTTAATTGAGCCAGAATGCATCGGAAATCAGTCTGGTATAATTTTAAAAAAGTCTGTCAGTATTTCGCTATAATCTCTTAGTTTATGACATATAATTTACACGGTATAAGCTAAGAAATTGTTGGACCCACAATGTGGAACATAAAAAACACAGTTACTTACCTCTCCCGGCTCCGGAAGACTTGAGGCCTAGTTGGGTGATGTCCTAGACGTCACATGGGCTTGGACTTGCGTCCTTATGTGTCACAACGCAAGTCCCTGCTCACGTGACATCCCGTGAGATGGCCGACATCTGCAGGGAGTGCACCAGAATAATACTATGTGCAGGAATGCACGCGGAATCTTCGGGGGGGAGGAAAGCAGCATTTTTTCCCCAATATAAGCACTATATATATATATATATATATATATATATATATATATGCCTGTGGGTGAACCTGTATACACATTTACCTATATATGTGTGTGTATATATATATATATATATATATATATATATATCAGAGTATGCATATTTATAGTATATAAGAATATGTATATATATATATATATATATATATATATATATATATATATGTATATATATATATATATATATATATATATATACACATATATGTACACAATCACACAATCTTGTTCCATGATACATCACTTCCCAGTATGGCTGCGTTTTTATGGTGAAACCACATGCATTTTTATATTAATGGAAACATATATGTTTTTTAAAAAAACAGCCTACATTGTTCGAATACACAAGTAGTTTTCCGATTTGTCGTATGGCAAAAACGTACTGTATGAACACAGCCTTCATCGTGCTGATGATCAAGCGTACAAATTTTTGTTCAGGGCAGAGAAACACATGTCGCAGGTTTCCCTCAGGCTGGGGCCCCACATAGTGTAAATGCTGTGGCAAAAAATTGTGGCATTTCCACTACCTTTGACTAATCCCATACACGCATTGCAGAAAAATATCTGCAGCGGACACAATGTCATTTCAAAAACCGTTGCGTTTTTGTAAATTGCAGCATGTGAATTATACCTATGGAAATGCTGGTGTTTTCCTTACAGGTAAAATTGAGGCAGAAAGTTTGCAAAGGAAAACTCTGTGGACTTTATGTGAAAAACCGCAAAGCAATTCTCTCTATGAATCTACTATGCTGCCACTCCTTCAGTCCATCAGTGTCCATAAAACCCTCCCCACACAATTCTGCTAAAGGGTAGAAAATATTTACAAGTATGTGGTCTCAGTTGGATGAATTCATTTCAGCATATTTTTTGTCTATTTGTAAAAAAAAAACAAAAACAAAAAAAAAAAATAAACAAAAAAAACCAACTTGGAAAACTCCTTTAAGATCTGTGACATAGAGATTGTTCACTGGGTATTTAGAGTATGCACATGGGCAGTTTTACAAATGAATGTTGCTGGATATACTGAATTAGCCTAAAATATAATTTAACATTTTTTGAAACAAGTTAACATAGAGTTATCAGCCTATTTAACCCTTTACAGACATATGCCATAATAGTATGGTTCATGAGGGTATTTAACCTTTTCAGGACCAAGTGTCATTGATGCTCCAATGCTCAGGCCAAATATAGCACATTGGTATGCATTGCTTTACACCACAATATCTTTTTAATGGCTTTAAAATAATTTGTATTATTTGTTAACCAAGTTTAAAGTTTTTTCCCTAGAAGTGGAAAAATGTTATAAAATGTACAAAAAAAAATTAAATTTTGCTTCTTTTACCTAAACCAAAATTGTTTTTATGTATACTATTACATATAAACATATTAAAATTAGATTTTCTAGTTCGTCTGATCACAGGGGCTACACATTTAAAAATTAAGTTTTATATGGTTTTATATCCAGCATGGCTTATTTTCTGGACACCTGGTCATGTGTAAATTACCCAGTAGTTTAGTATAGTGGAGGGATGTAAACTGTTTTTTTTTTTTTTTTATTTATCTCTACCTAGGCTTCCTGCTGAGACTGAGACTGGCTGGGCCCCATACCTCGCTGCCATAGAGAAGGATCGGAGCAATGACTGCGTCAAATATCTTCAGCCAGACCCTCACCGATGGTTTGAGGTGGTACAGTTGTCTTCTGATGGTGTAGAAGGTTCTGCAGGCTTTTGTTTTCAGGGTTTCTATTGCTGCTTTGAAGCTTCCTGATTGGCTGAGCTCCAGCCCCAGATAGGTGTAGCTACTGGTTTTCTCCAGTGTGGAGCCGTTCAGTGTGAATTGTGGGGTGGGGGCTTTGTTGTGGCCCTTCTTCTGAAGTACCATGATTTTGGTTTTCTTGTGGTTTATAGGTAGAGCCCATGCGGTGCTGAATTTTTCCAGCACTGACAGGCTTTCTAAGAGGTCTTTCTCGGTGGGGGACAGGAGTAGGAGGTCGTCGGCGTATAGCAGGAACTTCACCTCTCGGTCATTCAGGGTGAGGCCTGGTGTTCATGAGGCCTCTAGGGCTGCAGCCAGTTAATTGATGTAGAAGTTGAAGAGCGTTGGGCTCAGGCTACAGCCGTCTGACCCCTCGGGCCTGTTGGAAGTATGCTGTCCTTTTCCCATTCACCTTCACACTGCATTGGTTTTCGGTGTATGAGCTCTTGATGATATAGTACTTTATTCCTCCTATTCCACTCTCTACAAGTTTTAGGAGCAGGCCTGGGTACCATACCGAGTCGAACGCCTTCTTAAAGTCTACGAAGCAGGTGAATATCTTGCCTCTTCTGGTGTTTTGGATGTGGGTCTTGATGAGGCTGTGCAGGGTGTAGATATGGTCCGTGGTGCAGTGGTTTGGCATGAACCCTGCTTGGCTCTTGCTGAGGATCCTGTGTTGTGTGAGGAAGGTGAGGATTCTGTTATTGATGATGCTGTTGAACAGTTTCCCTAGCGAGCTGCTGACGCAGATCCTTCTGTAGTTGTTGGGGTCGTATTGGTCTCCATTCTTGTAGATGGGGGTTATGAGGCCTTTGTTCCAGCCTTGGGGGAAGTGTCCTGCATTGAGGATGAGGGTGAATAGCTTTGCCAGCGTGTATTGTTGGAGGGCTGTGTTTGATCATCTCTGGTAGGATGCCGTTGGGGCCGCTGGCCTTTTTGCCTTTCATCAGGGCAATTCTTTCCTGTATATCTTTTATGGTGATTGGTGAGTCCAGAGGGTTCTGGAAGTCCTTGATGACTTTCTCCATATCCCTCAGTTTGGTGATTATCTGTTGCTGTTCTGGGGTTAGGTCTTCTTCAGGGATGTTTTTGTAGAGACCTCTGAAGTACTTGAGCCAGATGTTGCCATTTTGGATGTGGAGGGAGTTTTTCTTGGGCTTTGTGCCCATGTGGTGCCAGGTCTCCCAGAATGAGCTGTCTTTGAGGGAGTTCTCTAGTTGCTCTATCTTGTGGGAGAGGTACCTCTGTTTCCTCTCTCTGAGGGTGCCTTTCTATTGCTTGCACAGATTGTCGTAGGCTTCCCTCACCTCATTGTTGTTGGGGTCTCTGTGTTTTTGGTTGGAGACTGTTCTTAGGGAACGGCATAATGCTCTGCAGTCGCTGTTGATCCATTTGTGGGACTATTTATTAGTTTGTCTTATGCGTTTGGTTCGTTTCAGGCCTGCTAGTTCTGCTGTGGTCTGTAGGATGTACTTGAGATCCTTCACAGCTCTGGTGACTCCCTGTTGGTCTAGCTGATAGATGTTTGTATGGAAGTTTGTGAGCAGTGTCTTGATTTCGGTTTGGTTGGTTGCGTTGGTATATTCCATGGCCTGGTGGTTGGCCCATTTGAAATGTCTTGGTAGGTTGTAGAGGTCGGTTTGTTGGGGCTCTTGTGTGGGTGTTTTGTTCGTGTGTCTAATGTAGAGTAGGATCTGTTTGTGGTCTGATTGATGGGAGTCAGGTGCAATTGTGAAGTCTTCAATGTCTGACGGGTCTGCGTCTGTAATGACGTAGTCCACCACACTGTTGCCCACTTGGGAGTTTAGTGTGAAGCATCCTATGGAGTTGCCTCTGATATGTCCATTCATTATGTATAGTCCTAGGCTTCGGCACATGTTCAGCAGTTGTCTTCCGCTCTTGTTGACAATTCTGTCCTGGCTGTTTCTTTTTGTCTGTGTGGGTTCTGGGTCTTGGATCTCACTTCCGTGGGTATGTGGGTTGTCGTCGGGGGGCAGGTAGTCTATCTCTGTGCCTGTCCTTGCGTTGAGGTCTCCACATATCAGTACTCTGCCTTTGGGTTGGAATTGGGCAGCTTCCCTTTGTAGGATCTCGTATGTGTCGGTGTCATGGTAGGGGGACCCTGGTGGGGGGATATATACATAGTTATATAGTTACATAGTTGATGAGGTTGGATAAAGACATTAGTCCATCAAGTCCAACCTATAACCCTACAATCCCTAAAGTGTTGATCCAGGGGAAGGCAAAAAAAACTATGAGGCTCATGCCAATTGCCCTATTTCAGGGGAAAAAATTCCTTCCCGACTCCAAATCTGGCAGTCAGTATAAAAACCCTGGATCAACGTGTCCTTAAAATCTAGAGTCCATAACCTGTTATATACTGCGTAGAGATAGATGTCTTGCTGGCCGCTGAGGATGGAGCTGTTTATTTTTATCCATATGTGATTGGTTCCATGTTGGTAGCTTTTACCTCCTGAGTGGCGGCCTAGTTTGGTGGACTTATTTTTCTGGGCAGGCATGGAGAATTCCTTGTAGCCCTTTGCCGTTAGGGACTCATCTTCTGCCCGGGTCCATGTCTCTAGGAGGATTTGGATGTCTATATTTTTTATTCTGTCTATGAAGTCTGGATCTTTTGGTTTATAATAATAATAATAATACATTTTATTTATATAGCGCCAACATATTCCGCAGCGCTGTACAATTTATAGGGTTCAGATACAGACATACATAACAAAGAACGTCATTTCACACAATGGGACTGAGGGCCCTGCTCAAAAGAGCTTACAATCTATGAGGTAGAGGGGGTGACACAAGAGGTAGCAGGGGCGGCATTGCTTATACAGTGTTCAGACAATTTTGTGCATTAGGAATTGTGATAGGCTTGTCTGAAAAGATGCGTCCTTAGTTTGCGTTTGAAACTGTAGAAGTTGGGAGTTAATCTTATTGTCCAGGGTAGAGCATTCCAGAGAAGTGGTGCAGCTCGGGAGAAGTCTTGTATACGAGCGTGGGAGGTTCTGATAATAGAGGATGTAAGTGTTAGGTCATTGAGTGAGCGGAGATCACGGGTTGGGCGGTAGACAGAGATGAGGGAAGAAATGTAGGGAGGTGCGGCATTATGGAGAGCCTTGTGGATGAGAGTAATAACTTTATATTTTATTCTATAATGAATAGGCAGCCAATGTAGTGACTGGCACAGACCGGAGGCATCGCTGTAGCGTCTAGCCTGATAGATGAGCCTGGCTGCTGCATTCAGAATAGATTGTAGAGGAGAGAGTTTAGTGAGGGGAAGACCGATTAGTAAGGAATTACAGTAGTCAAGGCGAGAATGAATCAGAGAGACAATAAGTGTCTTTAGTGTATCTCTGGTAAGGAAAGGGCGTATTCTGGAGATGTTTTTGAGGTGGAGGTGACATGAACGTGCGAGTGATTCAATATGAGGGGTGAAGGAAAGGTCTGCGTCAAATATGACCCCAAGGCAGCGGGCATGCTGCCTAGGAGTTATAGTAAGGCCTGAGACTGCAATGGATATATCAGGGACAGATCTGTTAGATGGTGGAAACAGTAGTAGTTCAGTCTTAGAGAGATTTAGTTTCAGATAGAGCGAGGACATGATATTAGAGACAGCAGAGAGACAGTCACTGGTGTTCTGTATGAGTGCAGGGGTGATGTCACAGGAAGATGTGTATAATTGGGTGTCATCAGCATAAAGATGGTACCTGAAGCCAAATCTGGCGATGGTTTGTCCAATGGGGGCTGTGTAGAGAGAAAAGAGCAGGGGGCCGAGGACCGAGCCCTGAGGAACCCCAACAGCAAGGGAAAGAGGGGAGGAAACAGAGCCCGCAAATGATACACTGAAAGTGCGGTCTGAGAGATAAGAGGAGAACCAGGAGAGAGCAGTGTCATTGAGGCCGACTGAGCGGAGCATAGTGAGGAGAAGTTGATGGTCAACAGTGTCAAAAGCTGCAGAGAGGTCCAGAAGAATAAGAAGAGAGAAGTCACCATTGGATTTAGCCTTTAGTAGATCATTAGAGACTTTTGTGAGAGCTGTTTCAGTAGAGTGCAGAGCGCGGAAACCAGATTGTAAGGGGTCAAGCAGAGAGTTAGCAGAGAGATAACGGATTAACCGAGAATAAACCAGGCGTTCCAAAAGTTTAGAGATGAAGGGGAGGTTAGAGATGGGTCGATAGTTAGCAGCACAGGATGGGTCCAGGGAGGGTTTTTTCAGTAGCGGGATTATAACAGCATGCTTGAAGGAGGATGGGAAGATTCCAGAAGAGAGAGAGAGGTTAAATATTTTAGTAAGGTAAGTAGTGACAGCAGGGGACAGAGATTGGAGAAGGTGTGAGGGGAAGGGGTCACTACTGCAGGTTGTGGGGCAAGATGAAGAAAGTAGCTGGGAGACTTCCTCTTCTGTGACAGGTTCAAAAGATGAGAATGGACAGTCTAAAGTGTGACTGGTGAGGGGATCAGTACTATCGTAGGTGTGGGAGTCAATGCCACCTGGGGCTTGGGCAGTAATTTCCTGACGGATCTTATCAATTTTATCATGGAAATACATGGCCAGGTCATCAGCACTAAGGTCTGTGAATGGCGTCTGCACCTTGGGTGTGAGTAAGGAGTGAAAGGTTTCAAAAAGCCTTTTAGGGTTGCTGGAGAGAGAAGAGATGAGGGCGGTGAAATAGTCTTGTTTGGCGAGGTAAAGGGCAGAGCTATATGTATTAAGCATAAACTTGAAGTGGAGGAAATCTGCAGGTGAGCGTGATTTTCTCCAGAGACGTTCGGCACACCTAGAGCAGCGCTGAAGAAATCGTGTCTGTGGCGTGTGCCAGGGCTGCTGCCTCCTATGTGGGACTTTACGAGTGGAGGGGGGAGCAACCTCATCCAATGCATTTTTGAGGGTTTCATTATAGTGACTGGTGGCCAGATTGGGACAGGAGATTGAAGAGATGGGGGACAGGGAGGACTGTAGAGTATCTGAGAGGTGCTGGGTGTCAATAGCACGCAAGTTCCTATATGTGTGATGGGTAGGGGCGTCTTGTGAAGGGGAGAGAGCACTGATGGTGAGAGATAGAAGATTGTGGTCAGAAAGCGGCAGAGAAGAGTTAGAAAATTTAGAGACTGTGAGGAGTCGATGGAAGACTAGATCTATCGTTTTACCGTCTATATGTGTGGCGGAAGAAGAACATTGTGAGAGACCAAGAGAAGTGGTTAATGAATGGTTTAGATCCAAAGGCTGAGGCGTTCAGCTCTTGTATGTTCCAACTTGTATGAGCTGTCCTGCAGAGGACGGGTTGGGATCATGGCTGGTAGCAATTTGGCTAAGTAGGTAACGGTTTGGTCCATGTGTCTGAAATGGTTTGTCTAATGTTTGGAATCACTTTTTGTTTAATTTTTTTGGGAGGCAAAATGGCCAGAAAAGGTGATAAAAAGCAAAACATACAGCAATTGGAGCTATGATGTGCCAATCCAAGTGTCTGAAGGACACACACAGTTACACCAGATATTATTACATAAGCAAAAGCACTGATGCCCAATATTAAAACATAACATTTATTTATTCCTATATAAAATATCTTGATCCCTTATAAAATATCCTTGTGTAAGGACAACAGATAGTCAAGCTTTCAGACTCAGCACATGAGTATTATTCTTTCCTCACCCATGTAGCAAAGCCCAACCGTCTATCAGATGTAATAAATAGAAACGGTCTTACCAGGTCTAGTCGCCGGCAGGAGTACTGTGGACAAAGGGTTAATTCAGGAATCCTCCCTATGCATATTCTCACAATGACCCTCAGTTCCCCGTAACTCCCGCCCTGACAAGGGCAGTCCACAGCTGTCCCTTACAGTTGCCTGGTATAATATAGTATATATCCCTACGCGTTTCCTGGCACCGTATTGCGCCAATCATCAGGGGATTTTCAAAAACACTAAAGTATCCAAGTGCTATGCCTGCCCACAGTGGTGAGACTAGACTAACTTAGCTAGACAGTGCTAACTAGCATGACTACCAATGATGACTATGATAGCAAATGAGGAACGATACCTGGTTTCTTTTTAAAGCCATCCAAGCTCCACCTTTTCTTCTGTCACCAAGTTACGGGGAACTGAGGGTCATTGTGAGAATATGCATAGGGAGGATTCCTGAATTAACCCTTTGTCCACAGTACTCCTGCCGGCGACTAGACCTGGTAAGACCGTTTCTATTTATTACATCTGATAGACGGTTGGGCTTTGCTACATGGGTGAGGACAGAAAAGGTGATACTACTATGGTGTTCACCATACAAGATAAATATTTTTATTTTTATATTTTATAGTTCGGGCATTTTTGGTTTTTATGATTGTTTTTAAAGTATTTTGAAAACTTTTTGCATTTTTTTTTGTATTTCTTAACCCTTAATCAGAGGCAAAACTGTGAAAAAATGGTGGTTTGGCACTTTTGATTTTTTTTTTCCCCCACTACAGGGTTTTTGGACACAGGGATACCTAATGTGCATGTGTTTCAAAGTATTTAAGTACATGATATGTCTTTTAGGGAAAGGGGGGGGGGGGGTGATTTGAACTTTTATTATTTTTTAATTTTTTTTATTTAATTTTTTATTTATTTATTTTCTCCGCATTTATTAGACCCCCTAGGCGTCTTGGACCCCAGGAGATCTGATCACTAATGCAATACATTACAATGTTAATGCATTGCAACACATTTCAAAAAACCTGCATTTTTATTGCAGGCTACATAGAGTAGCCTGCAATACAAATATAGCATAGACAGGCCTGGGAGCTCCGGGCTGTCTTAGCAATGGGACGCCGGCCTCAGAGCTTGCTCCGGGTGCTGGTGATCCCCGGCAAAATGGCGGCACGCACATGCTGCTGGTAAAATGGCGCCTCGTTTAATGCCCACGATCAGGCTGTATAAAACAGCAGACACCCGGCGGCTATGGTGGCCACTTGGCTTTAAACAACCTGGCATCCGCTGTACTAGTATGTCTACCAATGCCTACCACACTAATTATATTTATGGGATGCCCTTCAACAACACTTTACAATATAGTATAAAATAGGACTGTATATAGTATATGTCTGGACCATTATAAGCTAACATATGTTTGCTATATACACTGGAAGCATTTTTCAGTATATCAGTCCTATATATACATTAAAGGGATTCTACCATTAATAAAAAATTTTTTTGTCATTGACACGTCGGAATAGCCTTAAAAAAGGCTATTCTTCTCCTACCTTTAGATGTCCTCTTCACCCTGCCATTCAGTTAAAATTCCGTTTTCCGTCAGTATGCAAATGAGTTCTCTCGCAGCACTGGGGGCAGGCCCTGGTGCTCAAACAGCACTGGGGGCGTCCCCAATGCTGCGAGAGAACTCTCCAGTGCCGCCTCCATCTTCTTCTGGAACGTTGTCTTCATGAGTCTTCTTCCGGCGCAGGCGGTGAAACTTGTAAGCCTCAGGCAGAGCCGATTGCGCATGCCCACAGGCCACAAGAATATAGCCGCTTACCTACTGTAAGCGGCCATTTTTCTTGTGACCACAGGCATGCGCAATCGGCTCTGCCCAAGGCCCGAGGATAGAAAATGGAATTTTAACCGAATGGCGGGGCGAAGAAGACATCTAAAGGTAGGAGAAGAATAGCCTTTCTTAAGGCTATTCCGACGTGTCAACGACAAAAGAATCCCTTTAATAACTATGTGAATATTGCCTAACATGTAAAAATGTCACCTCTACAATACATGATAGGCTAGGGCTACATGCAACATTTGGTTAAATTATGGCCAAGATCACCCATAAATATATTTTTAATAAGGAAAATGTGAGGTTGTGTTGCTGCCTTGGCAGTTCTGTATTCTTACTACAGTACATATGTGAATTTATACAATATATAAGTTTTTTGACTACATCATTTACTTTACAAGGAAACATAATGCAGATAAGCTAAATATTTTTGTGGTAGAAGTCTGAAATCTTCACAATGCTGTGCATGAACATATAGTTTACTTCTCACATTTAGGGCATATTTATTAAATTTTTTAGGATATCTCAGCTGTTGTGTTAAATATACTTAGAAAACGTATGTTTCCTGCACCGCTAACACTAGTGAAGACAGGGGAGGGTCTGGGAAAGTATATAGTGATAATATGCTTAGCCCCTATGCTAGTTATCAGCATGTAACATTGTAAAGGACTCGTTTCCTTTCTTTAGTAGGACCGAATCAAAGACCTTTGCAGAAATGAACTATGAGCACAGACAAAAATAAACAAGATGTCAAACTTCCATTTTCGACATTGTACAAGAAGGGTCTTGTTTATTGATTAATTTCTGCGTATTTACATTGTAATTTGGTAACGCAGGCCAGTTCTATGTGAATCATGTCAGTTTCATCTGCGACTGATTAAAATAATATCTTCGGCTGCACAAAGAGTCCATGCATGTTATTGGTATCAGGAAACTATTCAAAACAGGTTGAGTTATAGAGCATGGGCTGCATTCCAGAACATTAAAAGAATCCCTAATGCAAGGAAACATCACTTTACAAAACACCCTACCACATGGAACAAAGGAACTGTTTTGTTTTATGGGTCTTGCCTTCTAAAGTGGCTGGAGGGGGAGGGTGTCTCATGGGACAATTTGGAATTGTAGAGACCGTGATCTACATCGGCAAGGCTAGATTATATTAAAATGACCACACATACCTCGGGTGTGAAAATCTAATTCCTGTAAGGCTCTTATTAAACCTTATTAAAGGGCCAAGCTGGGGATGTAGAGGTATGTATGTTCTGCTTTCCTTTACGTTCAACCTATTCTACTCTATGCACATATGATAATATTGATAATATAAAGAGCATTTACATTTTTTTCTAACCGAATCTAGTTATATTTTTGGCAAAACCGTAGTACAGTGACACTTAAAGGGAGTCTGTCAGTAGGAAAATCAATATCGGGTGACATTACCTTGTAGGGCTGCTTCTACATGTACCAAAGATGCCTTTCTTATTTTGCAACTCAATTTTCATGAAAATCATGATTTTAGTTTTATGCAAATTAGCTGAAGATGACTTTTGTGAAATGATAAATTAATCTAAATAGAAAAACTAATGGAGTAACCACACGTATGACTTCATTTCAGGTTCACTACTGTAAAGAGCAATATTTATTATTCTGTTACTATACCATTATGATGAGTGAAGAGTGCAGCATATTATCCCAGTATATAGTATATACTGTTCACCATTTATTGTTATTGTTGTTATTTCAATACATCAGGCCCCAAATATTGTCTAGCTTGCAATTAATTGAAAGTTTCTGTAATATGGTGGGAGAGTACCTGGATGCTAATACTCTGGACAAGATGGCACAGGGAAGAAAACCAAGACATGCATTGCTTTTTTTTTTCCACAGCATTTTTCACAGAAAATCTTTCACAGAGTTTTCCTTCCTCTATTATACTTATATGGAAAACATCAGCATTTCCGCAGGTATAATTGACATGTTGCGATTTACCAGACTGCAAGTGTTTGAAAATGCAGCTTTACTACTGCACATTGTTCTCTGTAATGTGTGGCTGGGATTAGAGAGACTCCCATTCATTTTGCAGATAATGTAAAATGCAGCATTTATTGCTGTGCCGTTTCCACCGCGGCCAAAACACTGTTTTTGCAAAGTGGGGCCCTAGCCTTAGAGGGAGTGTCTCACCTTTCCAAGCATATTCTACTACCTTCACTATGTTACAGAGGACATTACCATGATAAACAACATATCTTTGTTATGTTTGACAGTTTTGGAAAAAGCAACTTTGAAGTCTTTGAAGGTAAGTGGGGCAGTTGGTCACTGCGGGTGGCCTTCAGATCCCACGAGTACTGATCTTGCCCTATCATCCTCGCAGTGCTATAACATCACCCTTCCTACTTGAGCAGCAAAACATAACAAAATAAGCATACAAAGATAAAATATGTTATCACTAGAGATGAGGGAGTAGTTTCGATCGAATACCTCCCCTGCATAGTTATTGGTGTAAAAAAAAAAAAGCACCAGGGTAGGTGGGAGGGGCATCAAATTTTTACTGTGTGGTATTCGACCGAGTACACCAATAAATATGCAAAGGGAGGTATTCGATCAAATACTATTCGCTCATCTCTAGTTATAATTGTAATGTGCTCTGTAATAGCCCTTGAATATGCTTAGGGGAGGTGGTAGACTCATGAACTGTATGAATAATACGCCATTAGATTCTACAAGTAGGTGCTATCTCAAGCACAGAATTTTATTCACTACATGCTCAAGTCAGTTCTATGTTTGGTGCTTATGTACAGTATATCTTCTCAGCTTATCTGTGTCTACGTCTGTAACATATTACTCTGTATTATCCTGTATCTGTATTACTATGCTGCTGTAACACGCTGAAATTTCCCCAAGGTGGGACTATTAAAGGATTATCTTATCTTATCTTATCTTATCTTATATCACTACCAATAAATTTAGCTCTATTATTTTAATGGTGAAAAGAAGAGAAATAAACCAAAACAACTGAACTGGCCCTTCAATGCAGTCCCATGCATTTTTGCAATTTGATAAAGACTGTAGTACAGTAACCGTGAGCCTAGGACATGATAGATGCCAGTGTACCAAAATCTAATAATGTCTTATTAAACACTACGCACTTTGTCATTTCTGTAGCAACGTTACGCCACAAGTTAAAAAATACAGTGTTTCATTTTCCACTTCAGTGCTTCACATGGTAACATATGGAGGTGATTCAGTATAATGCAATATGGTGCACCTGTCTTAGAGTGTGATCTCAAATGTCCATGATAAGAGGCGTACAACAAAATGTGCACTTGGTTCTGCATGTTTATGCAATCCTTTTTGCTTGTGTCTTTCTTTTTCCGAGATATGTCGGAGACTCTTCCAGCTGAACCTGGTGTTAAAATCATTAAGTTTTATGGACCAGAGAAAATATGCCAGTGGAATTTAGATGCAAATTGAAGGGAAAGCTCTTGTAAGTGATCTTGTGGTAATCTTCATGGACCTATTAAGACAATACACAGAGGACTCGCAAAATGAAATCCTGTTATATCCTTGTTCCTTCCCACTCAGCCTACTTATCTGGTAAGGCTAATTTGTCTGACATATAGTACCCATATAGGATCGTTTTATAGTCAAGTTTATTTCGATTAAAGAAGACATTTGCTGGCGGTTTTTGCATTACACTCTAGGAACGCAGCTGGGGATATAGTAAGGGAAGACATTTATAAGAGATGACTGGTAAAAATCAACAGCAAACTATCATAAAATAGTATACAATGCGGTAGATTTATGAAACTGAAAGAAAAGTTGTCTTTGCTGCCAATAGCAACCAATCACAGCACAGCTTTACATTTTTAAGAGCACTTTAAGAAATGAAAGCTGTGTTGTGATTGGTTCCTAAGGACAACAAAATCAATTTCAGGTTAAGGCCCCACGTAGCGTCCCGCTGTAAAAAAAGGCTGCGGGAAAGACAACGGTGGCAACGCATCACAGATTTTCCCACACTGCTTTTCACAGAAAGTCTGCACAGGTTTCCTCTGAGAACTTTCTGCTTCCGTTATACCTATAGGGAAACCGGCGATGTTTTTGTAAGTATAACTGATATGCCATGATTTCCAAAACCGCAGCAGTTTTGTAAATCGCAGCGTGCCTGCTGTGTGTATTTTCCCATAAAGGGGGGATAGGATTCACTAGAATTCCTAAGGGGGCGTTCACACTATCGTCAGTGTCCGTTCCTAGTGTCTGTTCAAAATCTCGCACGGACATTAGGAGCGGACACTAGCTGTGTCCGTGACACTTTTCATTCATTTAAATGGCGATCGGGTGCGTTCTTTTGCACTCCGTACCTGTCCTTAAGTGTCCGTTTGTAAAGATGTCCGACTTTTCAAGCGGACAGAAAAAACCTACATGCAGGTTTCGCCACGGTGAGCGTAAAACACTCACGGGCGCTCATAGCCGGACACTTTTCAAACCCATTCATTTGAATGGGTTTGAAAAATGCCTGCAGGTATCCGTCTCCTGCCAAGTTTCTGCAGGAAACGGAAACCTGCATAAGGGAAACCCCGGGCGTAGATGTGAACGAACCCTGAGAAAAACTTTTTACCTGCATTTCACTACGTGGGGCCTTAGCCTTAAACAGTTTCAGAGGTCTCCCCAAATATATGCACATTTCTCCTAAGATTAAATATTATCTACAAAGTTTACAACACTTTTAAACAAAATAGGAGAATTTTGCCACGGTGTTGCAGGGTATTAAAGCAGTATTAGGTTAAAGCTCCACATTGAGGAAACACAGCAGCCTTAGAACGGTGCCCAATATGGCGGAAAAGAACTCGTCATTTTACAGTCACAGCAAAATGAATGGGATTCTAGCAAATCCCACC